>NC_056667.1:141502343-141579843 GCF_018350195.1 Panthera tigris
ATACAGGTCTACCTCAAAAATCAAGAAAAATCTCAAATAAACCATCTAACTTTGTACCTAAAGGAACCAGTAAAAGAACAAGCCCAAAATTAGTAGAAGAAAGGAAATAATAAAGATCAGGGTAAAAATAAGTAAAATAGAGACCAAAAAACACTAGAAAAGATCAATGAAACTAAGAGCTGTTTCTTTGAATAAATAAACAAAATCACCTAGACTACTAACCAAGAAAAAAAGAGAGAGGACTCAAATAAATAAGTTCAAAAATGTAAGAAAAAAAGTTACAACTGATACCACAGGAATAGAAAGGATCTATGAGACTACTATGAAAAAGTCTATGCCAACAAACTGGTAAAGCTAGGAGAAATGGATAAATTTCTAGGTAGATATAATCTAAGACTGAATTATGATGAAATAGAAAATTTATATAGACTGATGACTAGTAAGGAGATTGAAAAAGTAACAAAAAACTTCCCAATAGGGACACCTGGCTGGCTCAGTGGGTACAGCATGCGACTTTTAATCTCAGGGTTTTGAGCTGGAGCCCCACACTGAGTGTAGATATTACTTAAAAATAAAATCTTAAAAAAAAACAAAAACCAAACCAAAACAAAACAAAACAAAAAACCCAAACAAACGAAAGTAAACTAAACCCCTCCCAACAAACCAAAGTACAGAAGCAGGCAGTTTCACTGGTGAATTTTACCAAACATTCAAAAAAGATTTAAGACCTGTTCTTCTCAAACTCTTTTCCAAAAAATCGAGGCGGAGGAAAGCTTCCAAACGCATTTTATCAGGCCAGTGTTACCCTGACACCAAAATCAGACAAGAACACCACAGAAAAAGAAAATTACAGCTAATATCTTTGAAGAACATAGAGGTCAAAATCCTCAACAAAATATTGGCAAACTGAATCCAACAATACATTAAAAGGATCATACAACACAGTCAAGTGGGATTTATTTCAGGGATGCAGGGATGGTTCAACATCCACAAATCAATCAACATGATTCATCACATTAACAAAATGAAAGATAAAAATCATATGTAGCAATGTTTTAATAGTTGGCTAAGACTCCTTGCTCCACTATGATAGTACTGGGTGAGATGAACAGATCAGACAAACGAGCAAGAGCCCTGATTATCTAACTTCACTTGTGGGATAGAAGTCCCACTGATACGTCATCTTTTTTCTAGATGAGTGCAACAAAAAAAGCCACAACAAAGAGGATATATAGCTCCAAAGGGCACTAAATAAGATTCATTTCTCTGAGGCATTGTACCTTGCTGACCCTGCTGAAGACTGCCTCACTGTCAAGCCCCAAGTAAAAGTCCCCTGATTGTATTCCCAAGTGCTGATTACAGGCTAATGCAGTCAGTAGGTTAAGTAAGAGTCTACTCAGAATGAATGACCCAGAGAACTAAGAAAATATTAAAGACCTAGATCAGTGCTGGTCAATAGAAATATAATGGGAGCCACATGCGTAAGTTAAAATTTTCTAGTAATCATGTAAAAAAAATAAGTAAAATTAATGAAAAAAAATTTTTAATGTTTCTTTTTGAGAGACAGAGTGTGAGTGGGGGAGGGGTGGAGAGAGAGGGAAACAGAATCTGAAGCAGGCTCCAGGTTCTGAGCTGTCAGCACAGAGCCTGACACGGGGCTCGAACCCACAAATGGTGAGATTATGACCTGAGCCCAAGTCGCATGCTTAACCGACTGAGCAACCCAGGTGCCCCAGTAAAATTAATTTTAATAATAGATTTTACTTAATATAACCAAGATAATCTGTAGATCTTAAACAAATTTCACTAACTATGCCACTACTGATATGTTTCTGGTCCAAGATCCAGTCTGGAGTCTCCTTGATCTGGAATGGTTCCATATTTTTTAACCTTTTAGATCTTGACATTTCTCAAGTGTCCTGCCCAGTTATTTTACAAATATCTCTTAATTTCGGTTTGTGTGATACTTCCCCATGATTAGACTTAGGTTATATATTTTGAGCCAAAGTACTAAAGAAGTGACATGATGTCCTTCTTCATGCATCATATCAAAGACACATAGTATCAATTTGCCTTACTACTGGTGATTTTAACTTTTAAAAATTGAGTTGTAATTGACACACAACATTATATTAGTTTCAGGTGTATAACATAATGATACAACAAATGTATATATTGTGAAATGATCACCACAATAAATCTAGTTAACATCTATATCCGCACATAGTTACAATACTTTTCTTGGGATGAGAACTTTTAAGATCTACTTTCTTTTCTTTTTTTTTTTTTTTCCAATATATGAAATTTATTGTCAAATTGGTTTCCATACAACACCCAGTGCTCATCCCAAAAGGTGCCCTCCTCAATACCCATCACCCACCCACCCCTCCCTCCCGCCCCCCATCAACCCTCAGTTTGTTCTCAGTTTTTAAGAGTCTCTTATACTTTGGCTCTCTTCCACTCTAACCTCTTTTTTTTTTCCTTCCCCTCCCCCATGAGTTTCTGTTAAGTTTCTCAGGATCCACATAAGAGTGAAAACATATGGTATCTGTCTTTCTCTGTATGGCTTATTTCACTTAGCATCACACTCTCCAGTTCCATTCACGTGGCTACAAAGGGCCATATTTCATTCTTTCTCATTGCCACGTAGTACTCCATTGTGTATATAAACCACAATTTCTTTATCCATTCATCAGTTGATGGACATTTAGGCTCTTTCCGTAATTTGGCTATTGTTGAGAGTGCTGCTATAAACATTGGGGTACACGTGCCCCTATGCATCAGTACTCCTGTATTAAGATCTACTTTCTTAGCAACTTTCAGATATACAATATGGTATTATTAACTTAGTCACCATGCTATATATTACATCTCCAGGTCTTATTTACCTTACAACTAGAAGTTTGTATCTCTTAACCACCTTCACCTGTTTCACCTACTCTCCACCTCCCACCTTGGTAATATTGACTTTAATCACTTGATTCAGTGGTGTCTATCGGACTTCCCCACTGTAAGGTTACTAAATAATTTGTGGGGAGATACGTTGAGACTACAGATGGTCCCCAACTTAATGATGGTTTGACTTACAATTTTCTTACTTTATAAAGGTGTCAAAACAATATGCATTCAGCAAAAGCTTTACTTCAAGTTTGACTTTTGATCTTTTCCTAGGAAGGTCATTTGTGTTCAATACTCTCAGGATACTGGGCAGACGCAGTGAGCCACAGCTACCAGTCAGCCATATGTCATGGGGGTAAACAACTGATGTTCTTAAACCATTCTGTACCCGTACCACCATCCTGGTTTGTTTGTTTGTTTGTTTGTTTTACTTTGAGTACAGTGTTCAATAAATTACATGAGATATTCAATACCTTATTATAAAATAGGATTTGTGTTAGATGATTTTGCCCAGCCTTAGGCTACTGTAAGTGCCTGAGAACGTTTAAGGTAGGTTAGGCTAAGCTACGATGCATGGTAGGTTAGGTGTATAAGTGCATTGTTAGCTTATGATACTTTCGACTTATAACAGGTTTATTGGGATGTAACCCTATCACAAGTCAAGGAAGATTGTTCTGTAGATAGTTTATTATACTTTTTTACTCTAATTTTAGCATCTGTTGATGATTCTTGCCTGAAATAATTATTACTGTGATGTTTGCCAAATGGCAATTTCCTATTTTCACCATTTCTTCCATATTTATTAGTTGGAATTCTACTGTGAGGGAGGACTTTCTCTTCTTCCTCATTTGTTTAATTATGTTAGTATGGAGTTGAATTCCTATTTTTATTCAAAGAGTTATAATCCCCTGCTAAGATTATTTATTTTGTTGCTCAAATTGCTCCTGATTGGCCATTTGGAACCCCTTAACATTGTTTCCTGTATCCTTTCAAGATATATTCATCCTTTTTTGAGCACTTCCTTACTTTTTGTCACTGCAAGGTATCCCAGGATCATTGTATAGTTTTCTTGTCCGGACCTGGAATCAGCCTTTGATAAGGAACCTTGGTTCCTTTTAGCGATGGTATTTAGAAGACAACATCAGTATGTTAGGTTTGCTCATTGCCATGAAGTATTTCTGTTCCTTGGCCCTCTTCATGAACAGAATTAGGTAATACATGTGTATATACATATACATATACATATACATATACATATACATATACATGCACACACACCTGTATTTACATCTATATTTATTTCTGTATATATCTATATAAGCTAAAATCCATAAACTCATGACAATACCTCCAATTCCAATCTAGCACTAAGAGGTTGACTAGTTTTCTCCTTTTCTATACCTATAATTCTTTTCCAACAGTGAGAAACCTAGCCACAATTATTTTTAATGTATTACTCCTTTGATCAATTCTCCTATATGTAACCCATCTCCTAGAAGCCATCACCACCCCTTTTCTGCCTCACTACACTTAGGCTGTAATATGCTGTCAGTGTGGTCCTATGAACTGGATGCCTTCCTCATCCTGCTTGGACTCTGACACTTTGTGCCTGGCCAGCCTTCTCAACCCTTTACACCTTAACTGAGTCCATAGCCACCTGTAGAGGAGTAAACATAATCAGGGCTTAGTTAGCAGAAAAGGAGGGGAAAGTGAATTTTGGATAGGTTGCCAACAATGCCTATTATGGTACCCATTCCCATTTTGATATTAGTAACCCACTTTTTCTTTGGAAAACTATGCTTCTCAAATTGTCTTTGTGATCTGAGTGAGGGTCCAGTGAGAGTGGGCTTAACCATATTGCAAGCATTTGACCACTGTGGTTGGTTCAAGGATGGGCACATGACATAAGTCCGGCCAATGAGAGCTAAAAGGATTATATAGAAATAGAATCTCTTTCTACTGGAGTTGCCAAGCCTGGGGCTGCTGATAATCATCTTGCTTATCCATAAAGAAAGCCAGCCTAAAAGAAAAGCAGACCTATGACTTGGAAAGAGAGAAAAATTTCACTTATCATTGTTAGCCATGTGGATACAGCAATACTGGAAGCTAGAATACTGCTGGGCTAGTCAGTTATATGAGCCAATAAATTCTTCCACTTAAGCCTATTTGACATGGGTTTCTGTCACTCACAACCAAAAAAGTTCTAACTGATACAGCTGGGCCTTAGATGACTTTTATATTCTCCCAACAGCTCAGGAGGGCTTAAGTACCATAATTCTTAGCCTAATATAGTGGGATGAGACAAAAATGAAAACATGGAAACTCCATGGGAAAATCAAAGTGTTAATAATGATTTAAAAAAAAATCTCTGTGGACCCTAATATATTTTAAAATTATATGCCAGTCTTAACCGTCTATTTCCTTTCCATGTGTGAAAATGGTGACAACAATACTAAAACTTTCAAATCACTCTGCCCAAATATCAGGCAAGGAATTATGAGCATACATGTTAAAGCAGCTTCAGTTCCTCAAGAGATCCAGCTAGGTGAACTCTTCATCCTCTTCTCTACTGTGTTTCTATTCATCCTCTAGATGAACAACGGCCAGAAACAAATACTGTTATTAGACTCTTGTACATATGGCTTACATAACTTTTCAAAAAGCAAACTCCCACGAGAACGAGACTTTGAAGGCCACATCTGGGCATCTCAAGAAAGAAGTTCCAAAAGGAAATCAGAAGCCACAAATGAACAAAATGGGTGCTGGAGTCCAACGACAGGGATTTGGTTTTCTATGTTTATGTAGTCATCCGCCTGGCATTGAGAGGGAAGTCACCCACCCCCACCCCCATTATGCACTGCAGCATCTTGCCTTGGGGTTAGCAAAGAAAAGCAGACAAAGAGAAGCTGAGTCAGCATGACCCAAATGGCAACTGTGACAAGAGAAATGTGACGTGAAGCAGCTTTTCGTACAGCTGTACATCTGACGTGGTCTCTTCAAACCTAAAAGGAGGAATTTTAGTTTTCTTTCTTTTGTTCTTTAAGATGACAGATTTCTCTTTTCCTTTGTCTCCTGCAATTTCTGCCTCCACCCCACCCTGTGTGTCAGCCCCGCCCTGGCTTGAGGTGGTGGTGGCGGTGTGACCCAGCCCTGTGGCTGAACCCCACAGTGACTACTCAACTGCCATTCAGTTCCCAGTGGAAAAGATTTAACAGCTGTAATCCTATAATCTTTTCTTCAGACAATGACTCTATTTCACTTGAAGTAGTTAAAATGAATGGCTTTTGTCATTTAGAGTCTGGGCACGTATGGATTTAAAAAATCAAACCATTAAAATTGCAAAGAATATTTCTTGCTTTGAGGACAAATGTGATCTCATCATATGAAACACATGTTGGAGAGCTGTTTATTCTTATTTCCTCATCCTTCTGAAGTTTTCAGATAGCAAAGCTACTACTCTGGCTCATGCTAATCAGGTAAGGAAGATCGTACTGAGAGGGAATATAGGTGGAGAAAGTTCTAGCCACACGGTATTTTAGAGGTTTGCTAAAGAGAAAACAAATAAAGCTTCGTATATGGCTGTGTAAGGTCACTAGCAATTTATTATTAATTATCACAAAAAGGATAACTTTAGTGGGTAAATTTAGATTTTTTTTTTTTTAAGACAGTGGGTCCAAATTTTCTCCTGGAGACTACAAATCCAAAGCCCGAACCCAAGGAAACCCCTGGATAAAAGAGAAGCTTCACGACTCAACTTTTTACTGAACTTTCACACTTCTAGAGTGATCTAAGGAATGAATTGATTTTGCACCCCAGTGAGATCTTTGGAAGATGGAAAACATCTCTTGGTTCCTTTGCTCCATTAGTTCCTACGTAATCAGTCACCACACCTAACAGAGTCCACTTCCTAAAGAGTTGTGGTGTTGGTTTGCTCGTCTATAGCTCCATTTGTTCAAGGCTCTGTCATTTCTCCCCCCAGTTACTGCAAAAGTCTCTTAGCTGCTTTCCTTGCCACAGTCTGGAATGAGCTTTCTAGTCTGTATTCTGTACCGTCCCTCCTTTGCATAACTTTTATTGGTGACTCCAAATTGCATCCATTGTAGAACACATACAGTCCTTTTTGTCTGGTCCCACTTGTTCCTCCTGCCTCAGCTCCCCCACTATCCACTGCTTGTTACTCCAAGATACTAAATTACTTGGAAGCTGTCTTCCTTCTCTGAAGAGGAAGGAAGACAGCCTTCCTCTCATTTGAGCCTTTCCATTTGCTGCTTCCTCCCCTAGGAACTCCTTCGGCCACTTTGTCGCTGGTGAAATGACTACTGCTAGAATTTCAAAACTTAGCTGAAATGCCAACGCCTTTCTGACATCTTCCCTGGCTTTTCATCTGCTTCCAGGTGAGAAGCCTTTCCTATTGCATCCTGTGTTCACTTCCATTATGTCACTTATATTCTCAGTAGTAACTTTTCACTTCTTTGTCTTACACATCTGGCCTGGGAAAGGCTGTTTCTTTTCCTTCTGCACTCCCATTATCTACCAGATTCTTGGCTTATTGGTGGTGTTCCAATGTTGAATGAATAAATAAATGATGTGGAACATGGAGAATTGGCTTGATTATATAAAGTTTAATATTTTGTGTTTGGTTGGTTTTAATTAGGAATGGCAATGACATCTTTAGGTCACATTTAAATCTATTCAGTTGGACATTTTTAGTTAAGTTTTTAGAAGCTTTGAAGTGTATCTTGAATCTCTGTTTTAGTCAACTGTAGCTGCACTAAATTAAGTATTCAACACAGAACACCGGAAGGCAAACACATAAATTCACCGTATGTGGCCAACAAAATGTGTTGGAAACAAAGGGGAAAGTTACTGATAAAATGTGATGAGGTTTTGAGATAGGGGCAATATTTTCTACTTAAATTTCAGAGGCTTTATTCACAATCACCAGCAAACAAAGGAATATATAAAGTATACAGATTTGTTTTGGAGTATTTGGGAGATGGAAATAGTCTTTCTATTCCCGGTACCTGAGTTTTGTGATCAAACTTTATGCCTTACCACTCCCCTATCTGATCTTTATACCCTAGCAGGGCTAGTTTCCTTACTATTTTCTAAATTTATGATCTTCAGTGCAGGCTTCATGTCCTTGCTCATATATTCCTCAATGTTCTATTTTCTATCCTTTGACTAATCAACCTAAGTTCTTATCTGTTCTTTATTCTCCAACTAAGTCCTATCACCTTCAAGGAAAACTCCTCCAACTATTCTAGCCCGTATGAATAGTACCTTTTCTGATTTTCCACAGCTCTCATGTAGCCTCTTCTCATATCCTGATTCCAACAGTCCGCATACTGGCTGGAATCTACAATTCATTGGCACCTTTACACTGTCCCACATCCCACATGTCTTCCCTTTCTACCTGGTGCAAGTGACCTTCATGGTCAACCACTATAATCACTCTCTTGAATATATTTCAACTGTACTTATGATGCTTGCTTAGCAAAACCCCAGTCCAGGTCCAGCACTCTCTGCCTGTGGTACAACTGCGCTCACATAGCTGAGCATGACTAGAAAATGTCACCAGGCCAACAAGTCTCATTTGAATACATGAACACTAACCTTGAATGGGTTCTTAATACTGCCTGGCAATCTTTTTATATTTCCCTATTTGCATCACTGTCCCATCCTCCTAGACAACTGTATCATGTTGTCATGTGATTATATATTGGCCTGTCCTCTGGTTATTTAAAGAAACCTGTGTTTGCAAGGCTGTATATCACTTGAAGGCAAGAGTCCATTGTCAGAGGCCCCCTTTATATCCTTAATGATGGTAACCAAGCACAGGAACAGCGTCCTGTAAATGGGCCAAGGTCCTTGAAAAGCTCCCATCCCACCCTCAGGATATGGCAAGAAATTCTGAGAGGCTCAGAAGTTCAGCTAAAAGTAGAAGGCCTAGAGCCATTTGAAATTGCCCCTTACAGAGAATATTGATAATGAGGGTGACAGGAGAGAGAAAAATGAGAGAGTACTTTATGTTCACTGGAGGTTGCCATCAAGGAGGCAAAAAGCTAATTATCTGGACAACTGGCCATAGATTCAGACTGCCTGAGTTTGCTCCATTACAGTTGCTCTATTACTAACCAACCATGTGATCCTGGGTATGTTCCTTTTTTTTATTATTAAAATTTTTTTTTAATGTTTATTTATTTTTGAGAAAGAGACAGAGTACAAGAGGGGGAGGGACAGAGAGAGAGGGAGACACAGAATCTGAAGCAGTCTCCAGGTTCTGTTAGCACAGAGCCTGATGTGGGGCTCGAATCCACAGACCACGAGATCATGACCTGAGCTGAAGTCAAAAGCTTAACCAACTGAGCCACCAGATGCCCCAATCCTGGGTATGTTCTTAATTGATCTTCATATCTTTTCCTTTTTGGCAATGAGACTAAAAGTAATACTTAGCACATAAAGTTTAGAAAGTTTCGGTGAGATACACATGTCAAGCACCCGCACATACATTTAAATGTCCAATAAATACTAGCTATAATTTTCAGGAATCAGGGGGAGGCTGAACAGTTTTGCTTGAGCTTCTCCAGCTTAAAAGGCAGTGTCAATCCTCTCATTCTGGTTACAATGAGCGTTAGTATATTATGGGGCATTACGTTTTTGAGACCCTAGACATTTTGTTAAGCTCTCTAATGCCAGCTTTATCACTGTCACCCAGTTCATGGACCTTCAGTTAAAGAGGCCTGTGAGGCATATTTGAGCTATTTAACTCTTCACATCAGACCTCAGTCTTCCAGTTGGTAACACTAGCAGCTGGCCTAGGTGATAATAAAACTTGATGGAGTGAATTGGATTTTGAAGAAGGATGTAGGAGTTGACCCTGCCTGCGATAGAAATTTATAGAATTCCCCTCACTTCACATCATGGTAATTTGAATGAACAAACATACAGACAACTTCTGATGAGCAGAGAGAACTCTACAATGGGCCAGTCAAAATCCCGGAAGATGACAGAGCTGGCAACCTGAGCCAAAAAGAGCTTTGATGCTGTTTGGATTCAGTGTATGATAGTCCTCTCTGTGCATCTGGTATGTCCTCCTCTTAACATCTATCAATCTCTTGTTAAGTTTTGTGCTAGGTGCAATGAGAATATAAACCAATGCACAACATTGTCCTGTCTTCAAAAAACTCACAGCCTGGCTGGGTCAGAGACCCTCAAATTCACGCACTCGAAGTTGGGGATATGGTGTGGAGTCATGTGTTAGACTATGAGATAGTGCTCAGAGAAGAAAGCAATCAGAGCCTACATGTGGCAGGATTACTAGCAGACCCTCATCCGTAATATTGCTATGTATGTATCTGTTTAGAAGTTTGTGTGTGAACGTCTGCAAAATTTAAGTGTTTGATCTAGAGATCTAATCTTCTGGTAAACACCGGCTAGGATAGTTTTCTGCTTTAAAAAGCAACATGGAGTCTCAAGGGTCCATCAATTTCACATGTATACAAAGTTCTTACCACTTTCTTCAATGCCAGACACACATACAAAGGCTAGACTATCCCATTATATGCCCCAGGGAGAGAATACATTGATAATGTTGTCATGTAATAAAGGGTAAACTCTAGCTGCAGCTCTATGAGAGAATATAGAGAGAACAGTTGCATAAAATAAGGGAGAGAAATGAGTGGGGACGGGTGATCCAAGGACACACCCCTCACATACACCTTTCCTTTTGCTGCTCGTCTCTGCTGTAGCCCTTAGAGGTGGACTCAATGGAATCGGGTAGTGTTCGTATATGACAAAGTCTCCAGAATCCCTGCCTCCACGGAAAGTGAGGGAATAAGTGGTAGCTTGTGGGTACCCAAGCTTAATTCATTTCGTTAAATCATTCGTTCTTTTTCTATTCAGTCACTGCCTCTCTAGCCTCTTTAATGTTGAAATGTTATATTTGTCTGGGTAAAGATGGAAGGAACAAGTGATATTAATAACTAAAAGTGCACTGTAGAGAGAGGCAGTAATGAGACACATTGTCCTTATAACAGCATTCTTAAAAAACATGCCTGGGCTATAACTTCTGACTGAAGTCACTCATCTCAGTAGGTTTTTCCCTTCCCTATTAACTCTGCCACAGTCTGATAAACTAGTCCACACTACATTTTATGAGATTTCTTAAAGGAAAAAAAAAGCAAAACCTTCTTCTGTCCAATAAAAATTTTCCTAAAATTTAATACTGGATGAGGGAAAAGCCAATGACCCAATTAGCGTTATTATATTTTGGGAAGAATCTGAGATCTGCATCTGGTTTGAAATAATTTGGAGCAGTTAATAATCATCATTTAACACTTATTTTGTCAAAGTCATGTCCCAGCAGTTACTAGTCCTAACCTCATCAAATGCAGATGATAATAATACTTGCTAACGTTTTGAGCTCTTACTATGTGCCAGTCACTTGCTGAGCAAGGAGCTCTAATTGTATTGCTGTTGATTTAAGTGAACAGGGGCTTTAGGCCTCGTTTTGAATCAGCTCATCAAAGAGAGTTGACTGAAGTGGAGAATCACCAAAAAAAATGTTGCATATATCTCTTAAAACATTTTGTTTAATTAAAACATAGAAACTCATATTCATCTGCCAGTCTTTTGATGCTTACCAATAGCTTTTCTTTTAGTATAGGTCTGCTGCATGGAGTTTTGGATGTTTTTGTTTTGTTTGTTTACCTTTCATAAGCAACACCCATAACTAAAGGTTTGTCATTTCCACATTTATTTTCTTTAAAGAGCAGCAAGAACGTCGGCATACTTGGGAAGCATCTTAAATGCCGAATCCTTCCAGATTTTTAAGATTGTTCCCCAATCTTTTACAGTCATCCAATTCACATAGCAATTGCTTTCCTTTTTTTCCTTTTCTTTCTTTTTAATTTTTAAAATTTCAGTATAATTAACATATAGTGTTACATTAATTTCAGGTGTACAATATAGTGATGTAACAATTCTATTTCTCAGTGCTCATCATGATAAATGTATTCTTTTTTCAAGTTTATTTATTTATTTGGAGAGAAAGCACCAGTGGGGGAGGGGCTGAGAGAGAGGGAGAGAAAGAATCCTAAGCAGGCTCCATGCTCAGGGTGGAACCCAATGCAGGACTGATCCTATAACCATGAGATCACAACCTGAGCTGAAATCAAGAGTCGGTCACTTAACCAACTGAGGCACCCAGGTGCTGATAAGTGTACCTTTTTTTTTAAAATGTTTATTTATTTTTGAGAGACAGAGCACAAGCAGGGGAAGAGCAGAGAGAGAGGGAGGCACAGAATCTGAAGCAGCCTCCAGGATCATAGCTGTTGGCACAGAGCTGGATGGGGGGGCTGGAACTCACACACCAGGAGACCATGACATGAGCTGAAGCGCTTAACCAACTGAGCTACCCAGGCACTCCCCGATAAGTGTACTTTTAATCTTCACCTCCTCCAGTCATTGCCCCACCTACTCCCCTCTGGTAACATAGGTTTGTTCTCTTGTAGTTAAGAGTCTGTTTTTCTGTTCTCTTTTTTACCCTTTGTTTGTTTTGTTTCTTAGATTTCACATATGAATGAAATCATATGGTATTTGTTTTTCTCTGATTGACTTATTTCACTTAGCATTATACCCCTTGATCTGTCCATTTTTGTTGCAAATTTGGCAAATTTCATTCTTTTTTAAGGCTGAATAACATTCCATTGTACATATATACTACATCTTCTTTATCCATTCATCTATTGATGGATGGACACTTGGGCTGCTTCTACAATTTGGTTATTATAAATAATGTTGCAATTAATATAGGGATACAGATATCTTTTTGAATTAGTGTTTTTTGTATTCTTTGGTAAATAGAATCCAGTGCAATTACTGGATCATAGGGTAGTTCTAGTTTTTTCAAGGAACCTCCATCTGTTTTCCACAGTGGATGCACCAGTTTGCATTCCAACCAACAGTGCGCAAGGGTTCCTTGTTCTCAGCATCCTCACAAACGCTTGTTGTTTCTTGTGTTTTGATTTTAGCCATTCTGACAGGTGTGAAGTGATACCTCATTGTGGTTTTTATTTGCATTTCCCTGATGGTTAGTGATATTGAGCATCTTTTCATGCATCTGTTGGCCACTTGTATGTCTTCTTTGGAGAAATGTCTGTGCATTTCTGCCCATTTTCAATTGGATTATTTGTGGGTTTTGGTGTTAAGTTGAATAAGTTTTTTATATATTTTGCATACAAACCCTTTTGTCAGATATATCACTTGAAAATGTCTTCTCCTATTCAGTAAGTTGTCTTTTAGTTTTGTTGATAGTTTGTATGCTGTGCAGAAGGCTTTTATTCTGATGTAGTCTAAATAGTTTATTTTTGCTTTTGTATCCTGAGGAGACATAACTGGAAAAGTGTTGGGCAACAGATGTCAGAGAGATTACTGATATGTTTTTTTCTAGGATTTGTATGGTTTCAGGTGTCACATTTAGGTCCTTAATCCATCTTGAGCTTATTTTTGTGTATCATGTAAGAAAGTGGTCCAGTTTTATTCTTTTGCATGTAGCTGACCAGTTTTCCCAACACCATTTGTTGAAGAGAGTGTCTTTTCCCCATTGCATTTTCTTGCCTCCTTTGTCATAGATTAATTAACCATTTAAACATGGGTTTCTTTCTGGTCTCTCTATTCTGTTCTATTGATTGATGTGTCTATTTTTGTGTCAGTACCATACTGTTATGAATACTACAGTTTTGTAGTATATATGAAATCTGGGATTGTGATACCTCCAGTTATGTTCTTCTTTTTTCAAGATTGCTTTTGGGGTTTTTTGGGGTTCCTTACAAATTTTACTGCTATTTTCTCTAGTTCAGGAAAAATGCTGTTGGTATTTTGATAGGGTTTACATTAAATTTGTAGATTGCTTTGAGTAGCATAAGTATTTTAACAATATTTGTTCTCTCAGTCCATGAGCATGAAATGTCTTTCCATTTGTATGTATCATCTTCAATTCTTTCTTCAATTGTTTTAATCTTTTATAGGTTTCAGAGTACAGGTCTTTCACCTTGGTTAAGTTTATTCCTAGATATGTTATTATTTTTGGTGCAATTTAAATGGTATTGTTTTCTTAATTTCTCTTTCTGGTATTTTGTTATTAATGTATAGAAATGCATTGGACTTCAGTATACTGATTTTGCATCCTGCAACCTTACTGAATTCATTTATCAGTTCTAGTAGATTTTTGGTGGAGTCTCTAAGGTTTTCTATGTATCTGTCATCTGCAAATAGTGAAAGTTTTACTTTTTCCTTACCAATATGAATGCCTTTTATTTTTGTCCAATTGCTGTGGCAAGGACTTCCAGAACTATGCTGAATAAAAGTGGAGAGAGTGGACATCTCTTATCAGGAATTTTGTTTCTGATCTTAGGGGGAAAACTCTCATTTTTTCCCCATTGAGTATAATGTTTACTGTGGGTTTTTAATATATGGTATTTATTATGTTGACGTATGTTTCCTTTAAAACAACTTTACTGGGGTTTTTTATCATGAATAATGTTGTACATTGTCAAGTGCTTTTTCTGCATCTATTGAAATGATCATATGCTTTTTATGCTTTCTCTTATTGATAGGATATATCACATTGATTGATTTGTTAATATTGAGCCACCCTTGCATCCCAATAAGTCCTACTTGATCATGGTGAATGATTTTTTTAATGTATCATTAAATACAATTTACTAATATTTTGTTGTGGATTTTTACATCTATGTTCACTAGAGATATTGGCCTGTGGTTCCCCTGAACCCTTTTTTTGTGGTGTCTTTATGTGGTTTTGGTATCAGGGTAATGCTGTGCTCATAGAATGAATTTGGAAGCTTTCCTTCCTCTTCTATTTTTTGGAATTGTTTGAAAACAATAGGTATTAACTCTTCTTTAAATGTTTGGTACAATTCACCTGTGAAGTCATCTGGTCCTAGACTTCTGTTTGTTGGGAGTTTTTTGATTACTGGTTCACTTTCATTGCTGGTAATCAGTCTATTCAAGTTATGTATTTTGTCCTGATTCAGTTTTGGGGGAATGTATCCATTTCTTCTAGGTTGTCCAATTTGTTGGCATGTAATTTTTCATGATACTGTTTTATAATCCTTTGCATTTCTGTGGTGTCAGTTGTTATTTCTCCTCTTTCATTTCTGATTTTATTTATTTGGGTCCTTTCCTCTCTCTCTGTCTCTCTCTCTCTGTCTCTCTCTCTCTGTCTCTCTCTCTCTGTCTCTCTCTCTCTCTCTCTCTGTTTCTTTCTCTTGATGACTCTGGATAGAGGTTTATTAATTTTGTTGATCTTTTCTAAGAACCAGCTCCTGGATTTATTTATCTGTTCTATTGGTTTTTTAGTTTCCATTTTGTTTATTCATGCTCTAATTATTATTTCCTTCCGTCTGCTGGTTTTGAGTTTTGTTTGTTCTTTTTCTAACTCCTTTAGGTGTAAGGTTAGGTTGTTTATTTGAGATTTTTTTCTTGCTTGAGGTAGAGCTGTATTGCTATAAACTTCCCTATTAGAACAGCTTCTGTCTCATCCCAAAGATTTTGGACTGTTGTATTTTCATTTTCATTTGTCTCCATGTATTTTTTTATTTCCTCTTTGATTTCTTGGTTGACCCATTCATTATTTAGTAACATGTTATTTAACCTTTATGTATTTGTGTTCTTTCCAGATTATTTCTTGTGGTTGATTTCTAGTTTTATAGCATTGTGGTTAGAAAAGATGTATGGTATGACTTAGATCTTTTTGAATGTATTGAGACTTGTTTTGTGGCCTAATAGGTGATCTATTCTGGAGAATTTTTCTCATGCATTTGAAAAGAATACACATTCTGCTGTTTTAGGATAGGATGTTCAAAATACATCTATTGCATCCATCTGGTCCAGTGTGTCATTCAAAGCCACTGTTTCTGTGTTGATTTTCTGTTTGAAAATCAACTGATTGATTGTAGGTGGGGTGTTAAAGTCCTCTACTATTATTGCATTATTATCAATTACTTTCTTTATGTTTGTTATTAGCTGCTTTATGTATGTGGGGACTCCCGTTTAGATGCATAAATATTTATAATTGCTTTATTTTCTTGTTGGATTGTTCCCTTTATGATTATATATTGCCTTTTTGTCTCTTATTACAGTCTTTGTTTTAAAGTGCCTTTTGTCCAATATAAGTATTGCTATCCCAGCTTTCTTTTCACTTCCATTTGCATAATACACTCTTTTTCATCCCTTCACTTTCAATTTGCATGTGTCTTTAGGTCTGAAACAAGTCTCTTGTAGGCAGCATATAGATGAGTCTTGTTTTTTTATCCATTCTGTCACCCTACGGTTTTCAAATGGAGCATTTAGTATATTTGCATTAAAGTAATAATTGATAGGTATGTACTTATTGCCATTTTGTTAATTTCTCTCTTGCTGTCTTCTCTAGAAATTGCTAGATTTCTTTAGTGATGTACTTGGATTCCTTTCTCTTTATTTCCTGCATATTTATTACCAGGTTTTGATTTGAGGCTACCATTAGGTTTATATATAACATCTTATACATACAGAAGTCTGTATGAAATTGATGGTCACTTAAGTCTGAGCCCATTCTTTACTCCTGACCCTCCCCCTACCCACATTTTAGGTATACAGTGTCATATTTTACATCCTTTCACTTTGTGAATCTCTTGACTGATTTTTATAGACATACTTAATTTACTGCTCTTGTGCTTATTTTTCTTACTCCTGCTTATGGTTTTTCCTTTCCACTCAGATCTCCCTTTAACATTTCTTGTGAGGCTGGTTTAGTAGTAATGAATTCTTTCAACTTTTGTTTGTCTGGGAAATTCTTTATCTCTCCTTCTATTCTATATGATAGCCTTGCTGGATAAAGTATTCTTAGTTGCAGGTCTTTTCCTTTCAGCACTTTGAATATATTATGCCATTCCCTTGTGGCCTGCAAAGTTTCTGCTGAAAAATTAGCTGATAGCTTTATGGGATTTCCCTTGTGTGTAACTGTTTTCTTTTTTCTTGTTGTTCTTAAAATTCTCTATTTATCACTATTTTTTTGCCATTTAAATTACCATGTGCCTTGGTGTGGACTTCCTTTGGTTGATTTTGTTGGGGATTCTCTGTGCCTCCTGGATCAGGGTTTCTGATTCCTTCCTGAAATTTGGGGAATTTTGAGGTATTAATCCTTCAAATAAATTTTCTGCCTTCTTCACTGCCTTTTCTCTCCCTCTGGGATCCCTATAATATGAATGTTATTATCCTTGATGGTATCATTAAGTTCCCTGAATCTATTTTTCTTTTTTTCTTTCTCCTATTTTGCTTGATTACTTTCCATTACTCTGTCCTCCAGATCACTGATCCATTCTTCTGCTTCCTCTAGTCTACTATTTATTCCATCCAGTATATATTTTTTAACGTTTATTTATTTTGAGAGAGACAGTATGAGTGGGGGGAGGGGTAAAGAGAGAGGGAGAGAGAGAGAATCCTAAGCAGGCTCCACACTGTGAGCACAGAACCCAACACAGGGCTCCAACTCATGAAACCATGAGATCGTGACCTGAGCAGAAACCAAGAGTCTGATGCTCAACTGACTGAGCCACTCAGATGCCCCATCCATCTAGTATATTTTAAATTTCAGTTATTGAGTTCTTCACCTCTGATTGGTTCTTTTTTATGTTTTCTATCTCTTCAGTAAGGATGTCACTGAGGTCCTCCAGTCTTTCTTCAAGTCCAGTGAGTATCTTTATGACCATTTCTTTCAATTCTCTACAAGGCATCCTACTTATCTCCATTTGGTTTAGCTCTCTTGCTGTGATTTTTGCCCTGTTCTTTCATTTGAGTCATATTCCTCTGTCTCCTCATTTTGTTTAATTCTCTCTGTCTGTTTCTATGTGTTAGCAAAGTCAGCTATATGTCCTGCTCCTGAAAGTAGTGGCCTTATGAAAAAGAGGTCCTGTAGTGCTCTGCAGTGCAATGCCCACTGTTCACCAGAACCTGGTGCTTCAGGGGTATCTCCTATATGTGTTGCATGCACCCTACCATTGTGGTTGAGCCATGTTTGCTTTCAGTTCAGTCATCTGCAATGCCTCTGTTTGCCTGTTGTAGGAAGGTTTGTATCCCTGTGTTGTTAATGGACCAGTCTGGAGTCTCCCTGGGCTCAAGCTGGGTTGGACCACGTGTTTGGCAGAGATACAGTAGCATGGAACTGCATCTTGCCCCTCATATTTTTCCTTGAGAGGTTTTAGTGGGCAGGCCCTGTGGTCAGATCAGATGTCTGCCCCCCAACACTGCAGGGGCTGCAGTTGAACTTGTATATGTGGTTATTTTCCCATCTTCCCAGGGCAGAAGTCACTTTGGAGTAGTGCTGCCCCCTGTCGGAGCTGCTTCCATACTGCCACGCTTGTGGTGGCACTTTGATGGACTCCTGTCAAAGATTTGTTGGAGGGAGTGGGTCTGCAAGAGAACATGGGAGTTGGGTGTGTCATTAGCAAGCTAGGTAGAGAATGTTGGTGCTGCACTGGTTCTTGTGTCTGTGTATCTAGGCTGGGGAGGGAAATTGTGCCCACCAGGTCTTTTGTTATTGGAGAAGTCTACAGATCTTTGCCCCTCCAGTACATGTTCTGAAATTAGTAAATAGATTTCCTTCCCATATACCCTGGGCATTTTTAAAACTGCCGCTTCTGTGCTATACTTCAGCGGGGTTATTTGTTATACTGTCTCTTTAAGGGTGGGGACTCAGTTTCCTATTGCCCTCTAGATCTCCCAGTGTTGAGCCCTACTGATTATAAGAGCTTATGAAGTTAAGCCCCTTCTGGTTTTCAAAGCCAAATGTTATGGTAATTTGTCTTCTAAGTGTGGGTCTCCTGTGTCTGGTGTGCCTGGTGTAGGGTCTGCTCCTTTCCCTTCCTTGTGCTTTCAGTGTCCCTCACTCTCACCGACAGTCTTGCAGTTCCTGACAGTTTGATTCCTGACCATGTCTCTGCCCTTCCGATCCTTTTGATGTGGACTGCTGTCTACATTTAGTTGTAGACAGACTGTTCTGCCAGTCTTCAGGTCCTTTTCTGGGTTATTTACACTGTTGTGGGTGTTATCTAGGTGTGTCCATTGGACAAGGGGAGCTTTAGATCCTCCTACTCTGCCAACTTCCCAGGAAGTCCCCCACATAACAATTACTTTTCAGTGATTTGCCTTTCCTGAAATTTTTCAAAAGCATTCAACTTGATTACATGCATTTTTTACATTAAATTTTTTACAGTTTACATGTATTTTTTATCTCTTTAATTAAATTAACTAATTGCAATAAGTACAACAGTCATAAACAGGTTTGGGAATAAACACAATGACTTATTAAGAATTATAATTTAATTGGTGGGGGCAGAAGTGTGCATGCATGCAAGAGAGTAGATTACTAGCTTCAGCCAATAACTCTGCAGTTACCCCAAGATCATTGAGAAGGGCAATTATTTAGCCTCTCTTAACCTTAGTTTCTTCATCTTCAAAATGAGGAAGATAGTCCCTACTTGTAGGATTGCTACTGGGATCAATGAAATAATTTATATAACATATTGGCACACAGAAGGAGCTTAATAAATAGTGCCTCAGAGGAAAAAAGGGCCAATGAATTCCTCCCCTTTGTTCACCATTGTAATTATAACAGAGCTATTTTTCTTGCCTGAAGTGCCATTCCTCTGTCATGGTTCATCTTATTCCTAATTCCTACCTATTGCTTCGTTTGGCTGGGTTATTCCATATTTATTCTTCCCTTTTAAATAACTTACCATATACACCACATTTTTTTGCAGTTCAATTCAATAAATGTCAAATTCTTACCATAAATAAGACTGTAGTCATAACTTCAAGAGATATAATGGAGAACAAGACACAGACTCTGTTTTCAACAATTTCCAGTCTAATTAGTGATATAAAAGATGTACACAGTTGGACGTCATTAAAATTAAAAACGTCTGTCAAAAGATGACATAAGTGTTTAAAAAGGCAAGCCACAAACTGGGGATATGTTTTTTGTAGAATATATATCTGACAACGTTTACACCCAGAATATATAGAATTCCTACAAATCATTGAGGAAAATAAAGACTTGACTGGGTACTTCACAAAAGAGGATATATCCAATAAAAGTGTGCTTCACATCATTAGTCATCAAGGAAATTTAAATTAAAATCACAATGTGATACCACTTTGTATCCAACAAAATGGTTAATAAAATATTTAACTGAATATTTAATTGTTAAGGATATGAAGCTACTGGAGCTCTTTTCCACTGCTGGTCAGGGTATAAATCAGCACACCCCTTTTGGAAAACTGTTTAGCAGTATCCACTACACCTGAATGAACACTTACCCTATTACATATCAGTTCTACTCCACAGACACACTATCAAAAATATGTATCAAATATATGCACCAAAACATATGTACAAGAATGCTTATAACAGCATTATTTATAATATCACCAAACTAGAAACTACTCATAGCAGCATTATTTATAATATTAACAAACTAGAAACCACCCAAATACCCCTTTTAAAGACAAATTGTGATGTATTCATAACATAAAATGTAATATACAGCAATGAAAGTTTAAAAAATTGTTGCTACACTTAAAAACATGGATGAATTTCAAAAATGCAATATTGCGTTAAGGAAGACATACATAAAAGAATCCAAACTGTATGATTCCATTCCATAAACTATAAAAGCATTTAAACCTAATCTGTGGTGATTAGTTACCTTTGCAAGCAGTGACAAAGAAGGGAATTAAAGGAAGCTTCTAGGTTGCTGTGATATTGATCTGCATGGTTGTAACACAGATGTGTTAACTAGTAAAAGAATCATCAAGCCATTCACTTACAACTTGTGTACTTTTCTGTATGTATGTTATATATCTATAAGAATCTTTACCAAAAAGGGAAAAGAATTAGCTCTTCAGGGAGAAAAAAAAGATGAGCACAAGAGAAAACATGAGAAGTGCCATAAAAAGATTACAAAGTGAAATGCTGTGGAGTAAGAGAGACTGTATCAGGATAGACAAAATCATGGAAGCTGAATTTAGTTTGCCTGGGAAGGACAAGGGTGAGATACGACAGGGCAAGAGTATTTCCACTGGGAGAGATAGCAAGCATGAAGATATAGTACATGTCCAGGGAACCACAAATATTCCAAGTTGGCTGGAGTATCACAAGAGGAATAATGGGGGAAAACAAAGTCTGAAAAATAGGTTACAATTCCATTGAGTGAGGCCTTGACAATCTGGTTCAGGAATATGCATTCTGTTCAATAGAAAATAGAGAGCCATTGAAAAATTTTGAGCAGTTTACACCTTTGTACAATCACACGAATGGTAGTAGGAGGAAAACGTAGGAGCACAGGAAGTAGAAGCCAGGCCATCAGTTAGGAGTTTATCTCAAATGGACTTAAACCTTAGGACTTGAACAAAGTTGGAGGCAGTATGCATGGAAAGGAGATGTTGAGTGCAGGTGTTGACATAGAAAGACACCTCATAGAACTTACAAACTGATTGGACATTGGAGCAAGGGAGACAGAGTGGTCAAACACAGATACCCAAACAGTCTGTGCAGCAGGATAAGGTTGTATTCACTGTGAGAAAACGTTAAACTATTAAATCTTCTTATTTCCCAATGTTCTATTTCAAGCTTCAGATTTTCTAAGAGCAGAGCACATGTTATAATTTCTTATATTCCCAATTCTTAACCTGATGCCTTTCATATAAAAGTATTCATAAGGACATTTGTTTTTGATTGTTATCATGACAGGGACAGCATGTGGCCAAGGCTTCCCCTCACTGCTTCTAGGTAGACTACAAGTGTGACTTTGCTTTCAGTTTTAGCATTGCCAATTTCAATAGTGCTCTGGCCCTACAAACTAGTTGAGCAGGAAAGTATTTCCAAAAACAATCCAAGAGTTATCACGTGTCAAACACTCTTGAGTTAATACCAAAAGACATCTGGATATATGAGTCAGGATTGTTCTCCCCAAAAAGTTCTTTATTCAACCAATATGTATTAAATATCTTCTATGTGTCAGGCACTTTAAGGAACCCACAAGATTTGTAAAACTCTTTTTAAGTGAATTTATGGGGTTTCAGATTTTAGACATCAGAAACAAAGATGTCAATGGGTACCATTAATGACACTTGGTTGGCAGAATATCCTTAAGTAACCATATGTTCAGTCCCCAGGGACAATTTAAATTTGTCCTACAGTCATCTTGGTTCACTGTTTTGTAAATATAATCCTTAGACTTTGTATTATTTTCTTTAACTTCAGCACCTGGGCTGTTCATTAAGCCAGAAACTGACCTTCTAAAATACCCTCTGAAAAGCTGTGTTGAGTATTTGGTCTACAAAAACAACTTTGAATTGTTTCCTAAACAAGACTGTGGTTTTTGTTTTCTTTGGATCTTATGAGCTAGACCAGTGCTGTCCTAAAACATTCTGTACTGATGGCAGATGTTCATTTTGAGCTGGCTAGACAATAGCCTGTAGCTACTACTAAGCACTTAAAATGTGGCTAAGGTGACTAAGGAACTGAATTTTTATTTTATTTAAATTTAACTATATTTAATTTAAATTTTAAATAGCCACGTGTGACTAGTGACTACCATATTGGACAGCACAGCCCAGGGTGTTAGTAGTTAGCTCTCTCAAGGGTGCTCAACCATCCTACCAACAACACAGCTTAATGTGGAGTATATTCTGTGCAGAAGATGCTGAGCTTTCGTGTTTAGTATCATGCTGAAGTTTCTCAGGAACTTGGAGGAATAATAAGAACTTCTGTGTAGTTCATTGATTTGACTCCACAAGCAATTATTGGCCACTTCCTCAGTACTGGACCCAGTACTAGTAAAATGGTTCTTGTTTGGAGGAAGCCCACAAACTAGATAGAATCAAATAAGCAGATAATATACATTCAATGTGGAAAAGCTAGAAGAACACAGGAGGAGAATACTTCACCAAGGGCTTTCTGGTCAATCCTGAACTGAATCTTGAAGGCTCAGTATGAGTAAGCCAGGCAAAGGGGCAAGGGATAAAGATGGAAGGAGAAGAGTATTTAATTAAGGCAAAGGGAGAAGTATGGGCAAAGCTCAGTGCTGAATCAACATTTTGTTGTTGCAATGAAAAGTACAAGGAGAAGAATGGCAAGAGACGAGGCTAGAAATGTAGACATGGACCCAGATTCAAGGGGTTGATTCATTTTACAAATATTCATTGAGGACCTGCTATGTACTGGACATTATTTGAAGCTAAGTTCTTAGAACACAAAGATGATCACATGACTTGTCCTCGGAAAGCCCAATATCCATTAAGGAATACAGAAACATACGCAACTCTACAAAATTGTGAGACACTACAATAGACTAAAAACAAGATGCTTTGAGGACACATAAAAGGGGTACATATCCAACATCGGTGTGGGGGAAAACCTTCCTCAAACATTCCCAAGAGTTACAAAAAGTCAAAATGAAAAGGCAGAGATTGTAACTCTTGTTGGAGAGAGAGTTGGACAACTTTCCTTAGTGGCAGGATTGTGGAGTACAGAACAAATGGGTACATCCCAAACAATATTTCACTTAATTTTCACTTATATATGTAATGTATAAAAATTGTACTGCCCATTAATTCCTCTGATATTTTGGATAATTCAATATCCCTGCTATAGACTGTGGAAGGAAAAAGAGATCTAGTAACTGATAGACAGTTGGGACTTTTGAAATAAAGTATCTTTTAGGTATCATCTCTTTATTTTCACCAAAAATTGCTCTATGACTTATGATTATGTTTGAAAATTAAACCACTAAGTTCTCTCATTTGTATATTGCTTCATCCAACATTTGCTGAGGGCTTTTTTTTTAATTAGAGCTTTTTGAGGACAGAAACCCTATCATTCACCTCTTTTTCCCCAAGCATGGAGTCCAATATACAGAGTTCAAATAATATTTGTGGAAAAAAATGAATGAATAAGTGAAAGAATGCCAGACAGGTACTAGATGTTACAAATATAAGAGTTCAATATAATGGCTTCCATTGACAAGCTCATGGTCCAAGAGGGAAACCAGAGACATACTTCCATCTAATGTAAAGTTGCATTTTTTAGAGTGTGTTTTATGGAACTTTGGTCTTGAGACATGATTTAAGAAAAGATAAGTCCTGGGTCAATTAAGTATGTGGAAAGTCATGTGTAGCATATCTCTTCTTTTATGGATTTGCAAATCACACTAAGATATAAAAAACCTTGAGAACTCCTGTGATAAAGAAACCTGTTTAGCCAACCATTTGCCAAACTAATGTGATCTATTCTTTTTGCATAATATCCATTAACATGCCACAGAGCTAATGTCCTAAAGAGAACATTTTGGGCATTTCTGATAAAACGTGATAAACACTTTTTTACACTTTTCAGAGATATCATAAATATATAATGATGTTATCTGTTTTTATGAATGCAATGTTTATTTAACATTTAAAATGCAATCAAAGTAATTCACCATAGTAACAAACTAAAAAGAAAAACATGTGATCATCTCACTATATGCAAAATAAGCATTTGACAAAATTCAGCACATTTTAATGATAAAATCTCCTGGCAAACTAGAAAAAGAAAGGAACTTTTTAACCTGATAAAAGGCATCTATGGAAAACCTATAACTAACATCTAGACCGAATGCTGATCTTGGTAATCACTTTATAATACATATGCTTATGAAATCATCACATTGTACCCTTCCTATATTTTTCAATTATTCTTCAATAAAGCTTGGGGAAAAAAGACTAAGTGCTTTCCCACTAAGATCATGAAGAAGACAAAGATATCTGATCTCACTGCTTCTATTCACCATTGCACTGGAGGTCCCCAATGGTCAATGAGGAAAGTAAAAGAAATAAAAGGTATCCAAATTGGAACGAAGAAGTAAAATTCTTTATTCACAGATGTCATGAAACTCTATGTTGAAAATCTGACAAAACCAAAAAAAAAAACCTTTTAGAACTAATAAATGACTTAAGCAAGATTGCAGGATGTGAGATCAATAAATAAAATTCAATTATATTTCTATATGCTAGCAATAAAAACCAAGAACCAAGTGATAAAAATATCACTTACAATACCATCAAAACATAAAATACAGAAAGATAAATTTGGCAAAGATATGCAGATCACAGAACATTGCTGAGAGAAATTAATGAAGAGAATAAGTGGAAAGATATAGTCTGCTCAGAGATCAAATAGTCAATACTTTAAAAATATCAATTATCCCCCCATTTAATCTATAGATTTGAGGCAATCCCAATCAAAATACCAGAATTTTCTTGAAGAAATTGACAGCTTGATTCTAAAATTCAAAAAGAAACACAAAAGACCAAGAATAGCACCTCCCCCCCACCAAAACCTTTATAAAACAACAACAAAATCAGAGGACTTACAATGCCCAATCGCAAGATGTATTATAAAACAACAGTAATCAAGACATGGTATTGACATAAAGATATTTGAATAGATCAATGGAATAGAGTATATAGAGTATAGAAATAGACTGACATATATAGTTAATTGACTTTTGACAAAGATGCAAAAGCAGTTTAAAGGAGAAACATGTCTTTTCCACAAATGTTTCAGGGATAACTCGAAATCCATGTGTAAACAATCTACTTTAGTCCATACTTCACGCCACATATAAAAATTAATTCAAAATAGATCATAGGCCTAAACATAAAAACTGAAACTGAAGTTTCTAGACAAACACATGGAAGAAATCTTTGCGATCTTGAGTTAGGCAAAGATTTCCTAGACACAACACTAAAAGGAAAACGTGATGAATGAGATTTCATCAGAATTAAGAATTTCTGCTCTTGGAAAGACACTGGTGAGAAAATTAAAAGATAAGCCACAGACGCTAGAAACTATTCACAAATCAGAAATCTGAAAAGACTAAAATCCAGAATGTATATGAGTATCTCAAAGTTCAATAGTAAGAAAACTCAATTTTTTAAGTGATTAAAAGGTGTGAAGAAAACTTCATCAGACAAAATATGTGGATGATAAATACGTGGATGATTAAAAAAATGCTCAACATAATTTTTTACTAGGGTAACATAAATTAAAGCCACAATGACATACCACTGCATACCTTTTAGAATGGCAAAAATGAAAAAGCTGATCATACCAAGTGTTGTGAGGTTTTGGAGTGACTGGAAACTCTCATACACCACTGTTACAAACTCTTACCTACCACTTTGGAAAACAGTTTGACAGTTGCTTAAAAAGCCTATCTAGTCCAAAGAGATGGAGTCAACGTACTTTTTCCTACTTCTTCCACTAAGTGCAGCTATAACCCCTGCACATTATGTATAAAATAAACATAATAAAATTCTGAAAGGTAATGAGAAAACAGACTGGTTAGGAATCTTGGACCTGGTGTGGCAGTGAATTCCCTGGGTTATTTGTTTGTTTGTTTGTTTTTTCCATCATATACCTGTTGCAAGAAGCTTATAAACCAGAAAAGCCACTAAGTATGGTCAAAACAAAAACAAAAACAAAAACAAAAATGCCTCAAGAAAGGCCTGATCACGCTAGCTAAAGAACAGGAGAGGGGTATCCTAACAAGACAAAAAAAAAAATTACATAATAACTGCTCTATTGCAGCCAAACACCACAGAAAAACTATGACCCTATCCATGACCATGTGGAAAACCTTGCCAGGCTGTAGTGAGGTACCCAAATGCCATTGCTGGGATGGTGTCAGGAGGCCAAGTATGAAACTGGGACTTTCATCTCTGCTGGATGGTAATGAGGTCCTTCTTCCTCTGCAATATCAGTAGAGACTCCTTAAGGAATCTGGACTTGTACCTCCACACAGAAGTGACAAGATACCCCTCTCCCTTTTCACTAGGTGATATCCAAAAAAGTCAAGGGCAAAGTTAGGACTTTCTTCATAGCCCAGGTGCTAATAGGGCACCTCCTGTGGTGTCAGTAGAGACCACAGTGGAGAGCTGGAACTACTGCCCCACGTAGCAGTAATAAAATTGAGTGTGGAACCTGGATTTCTACCTTCATCTTCCAATAATGAAGCATTACCCTCTTGCCTTCTCCTACCGGATTAGTGTCAGAGGAAGTCAGCTAAAACAGAATATTTTATCCAGAGTCTCATAATATCCTAAATATTCATATTTCGATTGGAAATCACTACTCATATCAAGAACTAGGAAGATCTCAAACTCAATGGAAAAAAACCTCAGTAGATGCCAACATTGAAATGAAATTGAGATGTTAGAATTATCTGACAAGGATTTTAATGTATCCATCATAAAAATGCTTCAATAAGCAATTATAAATACACTTGAAACAAAATGAAAATGTAGCATCTTTCTAAAGAATTAGAAGAGATCAGCAAAGAAATAGAAATATAAAGAAGAATCACATGAAAAATTTAGAACTAAAAAAATACAACAAACCGAATCGAAATGTCAGTGGGTGAGCTGAACAGCAAAAGAGAGGGGGCACAGGATGAAGATAGAACAATAGAAGTCACCCAAACTGCACAGCAGAGAGAAAACAGACTGAAATAAAGAGAGCTTTAGGGACCTACAAGATTATAACAAGAAATCTAACATTCATGTTATTGGTATCTCAGAGGGAGAAGAGTACTATCCCAGTACTTGTTGTGGTTTCCACAGGACCTTCCCACCACGCAACTGAGATAATCAAACAATAGTTTCATGGACATTAAAGGAAGCAGGAGATTAAAACATAAAGTTGGGGTGTTCTCTTGCAAATGAGCACCAACATTCAAAAACTGAGCAGTGCCTTCTCAAATGTTTAACCCTATGAACAGCAAGGATGTAGGCCAGTGTTTCCCAAAGTCTGGGACATATACATAAGGACAGGCTGAAAAATAGGGGTTGGAAACTTTCCAAATTTAGCAAAAGATATAAGCCTACAGATTCAGGAATCTTGGTGAATTCCAAACAGGATAAATTCCAGGACATCCATACTAAGATGGAGTAGAATCAAACTGCTGAAAACAAAGAGAAAACAGAAACAAAATCTTGTGGTATTTGGTGGGTTATAGGACTACAGGAGGATAATGATATTTGTCTAACTCAGGAGGAAAATTATAAATGCATAATGCTTTGAGAACCTTCATGTAAATCTCCATATTCTCTTTCCAAGCTTCTACTATGGTTTTGAGGTATGTGATAGACACTGACCAGTGCTAATCATGACAAATAAAACTATTCATTGTAGAGATCACTCACTTAGAAGTAAAGGTCGATCTAAATGCAGCAAATTCAAAAAGTCTTTTTAATAATTTGTGCTTACCAGGGAAGGGATCAAAGACTTGGAACAGAACTGAACCTATTGTATTACATAACCCATTGCATATGAAGTATCTTCTAAAACAGTCCTTCTTCCTGGTAGTAATTGTTGGCATCATATTTCAGGCCACATGAATTTCTAATATTGACATATGAGCCATAAAAGCAGGCTTTTAAAAAATGAAGTGATACCTCTATGATATATGTGCTGAAGGCCATAGCTATCAGTTGCTTAACACTTACTGTGTAGGTAGAAACTGCTTTAAAAAGAGCATTATAAATGCTGGTTCTTTCTTTTTTTCTTTATCCCACCTCTGGTATTATTGGCAACAGTCGGATAATTGAATTCCTTACGGGAAAATTCTTGTTCTGTTACATGTTCTGGCTTTATTGATATGAAAATCTCAAAGGCTTTCCCTTACTGAGGCTTTGGCTGGGTGACTTCAACTCTGAGAAGATGCTTAATCATGAATGGCTGTGTCCAAATTCCATTGTTAATTTTGTGATTTTGCTGTGAGCATGGTGGGGTTTTGTGGAACTGTCATGGGTTTTTTTTTGTTGTTGTTTGTTGTTTGTTTGTTTGTTTGTTTTGCCCTTGAAACTGCTTCCAGGTTTTACTTCATTTGTCTGTAAAACATGGACTATGTCCATGACCTCCCATGCTTCGTAGCTTGTGATGATCATAATAACATCATGTATTTTATATAGACCATTATATATACATAGATATTTATTGTCTTCATACTCTTCAAGGCAGAGATTTTGTAATTTATCCAAGTAACACATTAAGTCAATGGCAGAGCCAAAATATGAGCTAGAATTTCTTCAATTGCACTGCTTTGCTCTTATCACAACACTGATTTTGCAGACATTGAAAATAAGAATAAGGAAGAAAAGATGAGGCAGCTTACCAGATTGAGGTAACAATGTCTTCCTAGTGACAAAGAAACTTCTAGTGAGAAAGAAATACAAGGTCCTGCCCACTCTCCAGCTTCATCTCTTGCACTCTCACCAGTTGCTTTCTAACTGGCCTTCTTTCCATATTCTGGAAATAGATCAAGAATAGATCTGGAATAGATCGAGCTACTTTCCACGGCAGAACTTTCAAACAAACTATTTGCTTCAGGTGGATGCTCCTTTACTCCCTCAGCCTCCCTCACCTGACCTTTCATGTTTTTGTTGACTTGTCCCTACTTCCCAATCTAAGTAAGACCCATGTCACATTTAACTCAAATTTCCACCAGAGCAGAGCTAGAGACAAAGACTATTGTATAGTAGGAGTGAGAACAGGAGAGTAAAAGAGGGAGTGCATTATCGAATTGACCGCAGCTAAGGGCGACTAGTTGCTTGGTCACACAGGACTTTCTGGGAATCTTACGAAATGCATTTGGCCGCTTAGCCATTGGCTTCTGTGGGGCATTGGCTGAAAGAGGTTTGGCCAGTAGATCAATGCTACATGAGGTTTAAAAGTCTCTAAATAACACTCTATTTTTAAGATAGTGCAATCTCGAAAACAGATGGGACTGCTGATCACTGGGATCTCCTATACCTTTGGACCTCTCAGCCATAACTAAAGCTGTAGCACGTGGATAGAACCAAGACCCGCAAGTTCTACAATCCTTTTACTTACCATACTACATATTGCTTGTGTTACACCTACCACATACCCCAGTGGTTCATGTTCCATTTGAATTTCCTCCAAATCACCAAAAGTAGTAGTCTCAGTAATTGTGATGCTATGGTTTATCAACACACTACCAGCAACAAGTTGCTCATTGCCCTCTAATCGGCAAGTTGATCTAGCTCCAAGTTCGCATTCTTATCCTTGGTTTCCCTTCCACCCAAAGCACAGTCTAAGATAAAGACTTTTATATGAATAAGGAACAATGGGATGCTGATGAATGTTTAACAACCAGCTCTCCAGAAAAAACATACATGTATATACATACATGTGCAAAAGTACTACAAATTTTTATGGACATAAATGATGCACAGTAATTCCTCCTTATCCACGGTTTCACTTTCCCCAGTTTCAGTTGCCTGCAATCAACCACGGTCAGAAGTAGATGATCCTCCTTCTGACGTATTGTCAGGTCAACAGTAGTCTAACGCTACGTCTCAGTGCCTACATCATTCACCTTGCTTCATCTCATTGTGTAGGCATTTTATCAACTCATGTCACAAGAAGAAGGGTGAGTACAGTACAGTAAGATATTTTGAGAGACCACATTCACTTATTTTTTCTTGCAATATATTGTTATAATTATTCTGTTTTATTATTGTTGTTTGATCTCTTACTGTGACTAATTTATAAATTAAACTTTATCATAGGTATGTATATATATATATGAAAAAACATAGTAAATACAGGGTTTGGTAGTATCTGCAGTTTCTGGCATATCCCTGCAGATAAGGGGGGGCTACTGTATAGTACAAAATTCCCAATTTATGATAAAATGTACAGTTCTCTTTACAGTAAATTCTGTACAGCTTATTGACCCACAGAACGCTTTCATTGATTTTTGCAGAAGTTTTATATCCATAACCAACCTATGTTTGTAATTGACAAGAAAGTGCAGTTTCAATATGACGGTTGATTTATTTATGCTAACAAGTAAAATAAAAGGGAAACTGGGAAGGTGTGTTCAATTTCATTCATTCATAAATTATGTGAATGACTTGCTGAATCAAGTGATAGTTTAGGACGCAGTGTTATGTGCTATTCACAATGTAATTGCAGGAGACACAACACACTTCTAAGTTCAACCTACATTATTAGCATTTTCTCCATCATTTCCTAAAGTCTAGACAATCAAAAAAAAATCAAATTCTAATTTGTAGCGTTTGCCTATTTCTGTGATACAGATACTTCAGCTATGGCTAATATCAAGCTACTAACATAATGTCACTGAATATGCCGGTGGGAAGAGATGCAACATTACACACTGTTGTATAGTATTTCCACCAAACAGATACAATAATAGATGTCAATCACCTCAAGAGCACAGATAATAATAAGATGGAATAGAATAATTAGGAACCTTGAATATTTATTTGTTTTTAAACATAATTTAATTTTAAATTTGTATGAGTTAATTTTAAATAATGCCTGTGTTTACCACCAAATGGCAAAATTCCTGAGATTTGACAACTGGCTCTCGCCCCACACCGCTGGGGTAGGGGAGTGAATGGTGGAATGAGGGAGACACAATACAAGGATGCATTACTGAGTTGAACACTGCTATGAATGACTGTGTACTCAGTCTCACAGGACCTTCTGAGAATTCTTTGAAATGTGTCTCGAAAGTTCCTGCCATCAGACTTCAGAAAGAGGGAAGCATTGATACAGTGGCTCCCCACATGGCATTAATCCTCCCACACTCTCGGTTGCACATGCGTGAGTCTTCAGTGGATTCTCAAAGTCATGCTACACCATGAAAACTGAGAAGCTCCGGGTCAGGAGCCTGGACACCAGTAGCACAGGCCTGGTAGAGTTGCAGTCACCGTTGTACTTGCATGGAACTCGTTGAAGCCTGCCTGGAACTAATTACCATAGCAGTCCCTGGAACAGGACATGAGGCCAGATGGATTTGAAGTGGCAAGCAGGCAGCACCTGATTAAATCTTTTACTCTCTCACAGCACACAGCTCTTTCCTTTATTTTTTTTTCATGGCACTCATTTATGTCAGTAGTTTTTTTTTTTAATATTTGTTAATTTTGAGAGAGAGAGAGTGTGTGTACGTGCACCCACACAGCCACACCCCCACACCTACCCCCCCACACACACACACACACATACATAAGCAAGGGAGGGGCAGAGAGAGAGGACAGAGAATCCCAAGCAGGCCTCGCACTGCCAGCACAGAGCCTGATGCGGGGCTCAACCCCATGAACCTGAGCCAAAATCAAGTGCTGGGGGCCCAGCCTACTGAGCTACCCAGGCACCACTCAGTATTTTCTTTATTACAGTCATTCCACTGCTTGGCTATAAGTTCTGTGATGTCAGAACTCTCTCTTTGCCTTCTATGGCCCCCAGTACCTGGCACTTGCACTTTCCCCATTATAGGTGATGAATACATTTGTTGACAAACAAATACATAAATAGGACATGACAGGAACTCTTCAGTCGTCCTTTAACCTCTCCTTCCCTCCCACAGTTACCTTCCGCCTTGATAAACAACAGCACAAAAATCAAGTTTTGGTATGTAGTAAACATTACTAAAGTTGGGAGTAATGAAAAGATGTAGCCACATCTGTTTCCTCCTCTGTCCATTTGGGTGGGGGTGGGGGGGGGGGGGTGGGGTTCCTGTCATTAGGCTCCTCCCACTAATGGGAACGCAATTAACTTTTCTTCCAGTAGTTGGCTCCTTCTCCACTCCCAGAAACACTAACATGCTCTGCCCAGCAACAGTGAATTTGCTTCCTGTCCCTGTCTCTAGAAGCACAGAAACCTCACCAGGAGGATTGAAATTCCCTTCTTTTCATTTTCTTCCCTCTTTCCCCAGTCTCCTCTTGGAAATGAGCAACACGGAGATTTATTTCCCCACTGATGTGAATTATGATACTTCCCCCAGTGAAAAAATTTCCAGAAGGAAAAAGCACCTATGGCTAGTTTGGGTTTGAATTGTCAAAATTTCCAGTCTTCATCACAAATGCCTAATACTTGGGAGAGTACTTCACACATAGCAGAAACCAGTATCAATTCTGTTTACTTTTGCCAGTGCTTCTCAAACCTCAATCATTCCCATGCAATTTTCACATTTTTGACATATTTGTATGCCACCAGAAAGACTGCTTGTTTCACAGTTTCTTTCAATCATGTCACTTTTTTATTTAAATAAGTTTAAGTGGTGAATTGTATATGCCTACCATAAATAGAGCTTTTTGAATTACCTGTTATAACTAGAAAGCAACCATAAAACATATTGTTATGGATTGAATGTTTGTGTCCCTCCAAAATTCATTTTTTGAAGCTCTAACCATCAATGTGATGACCCTTGGAAGTGAGAACTTTGGGAAGTAACTGGATTTAGATGAGGTCATGAAAGTGGAGCCCCTATTATGGGACTGGTGTTCTTATAGGAAGAGGAACAGGCCAGAGCTCACGCTTTCTTGCTCACTAGAGTGCTCAAGCTTGTGTGCACATAGTCTCTCTTTTGTCTCTCTCTCGTTTCTCTCCCTCCCTCCTTCCCATGTGAGGGTAAGTCTAGAAGGTACCCATCTGCAGACTAGGAAGATGGCCTTCCCCAAGACCTGGATCTGCCAGGACCTTGATCTTGGACTTCCCGGCCTCCAGAACTGTGAGAAATAAATGCCTGTTGTTGAAGCCCCCCGCCCCCCACCCCCGTTTGGGTATTTTGTTGTAGAGCCTGATCAGACTAAAACACATGTATATCATGGCAAGCAATTCATTAATCAAGTACTAGCTTGATAAATACCTGATAAGTGCCTGGAGTGTGATGCCTGTTCTCTCATTGTTTAAAAAAAATAGGTTAGCAAACGTGAGAAAAGTTTTTAAGAACATGGGAGATTTTTCTCTTGACATCATCAGAAAGATTAAAATAGAATTTAAAAGGGAGTGACTTCCCCACTATGGAGGCCTATGATTTGTAAAATTGTATTTGTGTACTCCCCCAAATTGTCTTATGCATGCATATGTCCCAGACTTTGGGAAACATTGGCCTACGTTCTTGCTGTCCCTAGGGGTAAACATTTGAGAAGGCACTGCTCAGTTTTCGAATGTTGGTATTCATTTACAAGAGGACACTCCAACTTTATGGGTTTTTTTTTGTTGTTGTTGTTTATTTATTTTTGAGACAGAGAAAGACAGAGCATGAACGGGGGAGGGGCAGAGAGAGAGGGAGACACAGAATCGGAAGCAGGCTCCAGGCTCTGAGCCATCGGCCCAGAGCCCGACGCAGGGCTCGAACTCTTGGACTGTGAGATCGTGACCTGAACTGAAGTCGGACGCTTAACCGACTGAGCCACCCAGGCGCCCCTCCAACTTTACGTTTTAATCTCCTGCTTCCTTTAACGTCCATGAACCTATTGTTAGATTCTCTCAATTGCATAGTGGAAAGGTGCTGTTCTAAACCACAACACATACTGGCAGGGAGGGGGGCCTGTCCTTCCTTCAGGCTACATAAAGTGAGCAGATCCCTGAGCTAGCTTTGGTTGCTCTGCCTATAAATGAGGTGTCACAATCAGTGGGAGAAATGAGGCAAAATGACAGGAAGGGGATGTAGAGATTGATCCTACCCCATGTTCTGACTGATCTATGTCAAAGCTTTTAAAACAGCTACGTATAACCATGGGAAAGTGCGTTGTTGTGAACCTTATCTATCACTAGTATTGTAGCAGAAAAGCTGCTGAGAATACGGAACCAAATCATTATTCCCAAAATGTGACAGGCATTGTTTTGCGAACTGATTTGGGGTGGCACACACGTACAAACGTATCCGCAGTCGTAATAGTTCTGCATCAGTTTTTACAAATGCCTTGCTAATTATGGAATAGAGGAAGTTTCTATTTAAAAATGAATGCACTTAAGGGGTGCCTGGCTGTCTCAGTTGGTACAGCACGCAACTCTTGATCTTGGGGTTGTGAATCTGAGCGCCATGCTGGGTGTAGAGGTTACTTAACAATAAAATCTCGGGTGCCTGGGTGGCTCAGTTGTTAAGTGTTTGACTTCGGCTCAAGTCACCATCTCATGACTCATGAGCTGGTGGCCTGCTTCAGGTGAGCACAAGCCTCACTTTGGGTAAGCTCGAGCCCACTTGGGGTGAACAGGACCCCCGCTTCAGGTGAGCCCCTCTTCTCTTTCTCTTTCCCTCTCTCTCTCTTGCTCCTCCTGGGATTCTCTCTTTCTTTCTCTGTCCCTCACTCAGTTGCGCCCCCCCCCTCAAAAAAAATCTTAACAAGAATAAACAAATAAATAAAACTCATGCATTTAAGTAATACAGGTGAGTCAGTTTAAAGAAATACACTCCACTGATGAACTAGGCATGACATGTGAATATGACCAAATCTATGAGGTGGACCTCAAACAGCTGAAGCTTAGGAAATGCCAGCTCAATCTTTAAGACACTTTTCATCTAAAGCAGTAAAATTCTGTGCCTTAGTTTCCCCCAAAGTATAGTAGAAATTAAGACACTCATCTATTTTCTAAGATGCTGTGAAAAGTAATTAATAAAAAATAAGGTTGCAAGGGCAGGAGGCTTATGGGAACTCTGTACCTTCTGCTTATTTTTGCTGTGAACCTAAATCTACTCTCACAGATAAAGTCTATTTTAAAAGAAACCAAGGGGTGCCTGGGTGGCTCAGTGGGTTAAGTGTCTGACTTCATCTCAGGTCATGATCTCGTGGTCTGTGAGTTCAAGCCCCGCGTCGGGCTTTGTGCTGATAGTTCAGAGCCTGGAGCCTGTCTCCGATTCTGTGTCTCCCTCTCTCTCTGCCCCTCCTCCACTCACATTCTGTCTCTGTTTCTCAAAACTAAATAAACATTTTAAAAAATCAAAATCAATAAATAATAAAAGAAACCAAAAAACAAAACCAAAAACCAAAAAGTGAATGGTAAAGCATTTCATGTTGTAGGCACAGAAAACTTAGTAACAAACACTCTCCTACTGCAGTTACATGAATAACCCTTTGTTATATAGAGAAGATATGTGTTTTGACCTCCAAATATGCAATCTTAATGACTCACTCTTTACTGTATAATATTCCTCCGAGGTTACATAAGGCAATGTATGTATGTATGTATGTATGTATTTAGTGCTTCTTTTTTTTTTTTTTTAAATATTTTTTTAATGTTTATTTATTTTTTATTTTTGAGACAGAGAGAGACAGAGCATGAACAGGGGAGGGTCAGAGAGAGAGGGAAACTCAGAAACTGAAACAGGCTCCGGGGTCCGAGCTGTCAGCACAGAGCCCGACACGGGGCTTGAACTCATGGACCGCGAGATCATGACCTGAGCCGAAGTCGGATGCTCAACTGACTGAGCCACCCAGGCGCCCCAGTGCTTCTTTTTTAAAAAAAAATGTTTATTTATTTTTGAGAGAGAGACAATGACAGAGAGTGAGTGAAGGAGGGGCAGAGAGAGAGGGAGACACAGAATCCGAAGCCGGCTGCAGGCTCTGAGCTGTTGGCACAGAGCTCCATGTGGGGCTTGAACTCACAAGAACTCACAAATGGTGAGATCATGACCTAAGCTGAAGTGGGACGCTTAACTGACGGAGCCACCCAGGCACCCTATTATTTATTTATTTCTAAAAAATGTTGATTTTTTTATTTTGAGGCAGGGGGAGGTGGGATTGGAAAGGGCAGAAAGAGAGAGAGAGAGAGAGAGAGAGAGAGAGAGAGAGAATCCCAAGTAGGCTCAGCTGTCAATGCAGAGCCCAACATGGGGCTTGCTCCCACAAACCATGAGATTATGACCTGCACCAAAATCAAGAGTTGAACGCTTAACTGACTGGGCCACCCAGGCACCCCTACTGTTTATATTTTCCAATGCCAGTGTTAACCATAAGAGCATGAACTCCTACACAGAATCTCTGAAATTACACAGTTCTTATTTCATGGCTCCTACATGCATACGCATTTTGTTCTTACCAGAATTCTAGAAAAGCTGCACAAAACTAATTCAACTGTTTCTATTTCACTTCATGATATTGGCACATTCTACCAACACACTACTTTGCCTTACTGGTGAGTAAGGAAGAGCTGAAAGGAAAAGGATCTATGGGTTACCTTATCTTCCCCTTTCCTTCTATGTTGTCATTTAGAGTGTCAGTGGCTGGCTAACAGGGAAGTCCTATGAGGGAGAAAGGATGTGATAAGGTTCCTTGGTTTTCACGTTAGAATGCCATCACCTTCGGGTGCCTGGGTGTCTCAGTCGGTTATGCGTCAGACTTCGGCTCAGGTCATGAGTTCATGGTTTGAGGGTTCATGCCCCATGTTGAGCTGTGTGCAGACAGTATAGAGTCTGCTTGGGATTCTCTCTCTCCTTCTCTCTCTGCCCCTCCCCCATTTTGTCTCGCTGTCACTCAAAATGAATAATCTTTAAAAAAAACTAAAAATATAAATACTAAAATTCATGCTAATAATGAAGAAAATTTTTTTACTTAGAATAACATTAAATAGCAAATAAAAATCATCACAAGTCAAAAGAGAGATCACAAAGAAAGGAAGAACCTTTATATTTCAGTACCTTTAGCACTACTTTTTTTCCTCTTTTTGAGCAAAGGGTTCCACAAATGATGTAGGCTTCCCTGTTTGTGAGAATGGTGTATATATACAATCTTGGCTAAACACAGAAAGATAGTGTGGTTTCTAAAGATACTTTTCAGCCCAAATATTTCCTAATTCCTTGTACCTTAGATAATTCTCATGGATCCTTAAAGGATCATCTAGGCCTGCACTACTGTATGGGACATTTAGAGGCCTTCCCTGAGCATCTCTGCCCCAGGAGAAAGTTAACCAGTACCCCTCTGTGCTGCTACTGTACCCCCTACTCAATTTTACTGTTGTACTTAGAATAAGATGTTATAATATGTTTATAGATGTGTTTTCCATGATAGGCTTTGGGCTTCTTGAGGAGAAAGACTTAATTTATTTATGTCTGTAATCCCAGGAACCTGGCTCAGAATAAATACTCAGTAACTGTTTGTTAATAAATCATTCAAATTATTTTTTAATTACTTATGTATAGAATAGATTAAGGAATGTCTCTAGAGTAGGTTATTTCTCCCCTGAAATATCTGTCCATTTGTGCCAGAACAGCTCTGGACAAGCACAATACCAAAGAAAGTGTTACAGTGGGATTTGGATTCTAGTGTCTCCAAAACCGATATTCTTTTCACTATATGGCACTGTTTGCAGTCAGGGGAGAGCAGAATAGAAAAGCAGGAGACTGCCGATTGTGGTTCTACCCCTTGCCTAGAGCTTTCCATATGGCTCAGGGGCCCGACGGTGACCTCATCTGTCTTCAAGCCTGCCCTATATAACAAAATGGAGGGTTGGTTAGAGACATCTAAACCCCACACAGTGTTGAGTTGAGAGTCAACCCTATTTCAGTCAAATGTCTTACATTTGGAAAAGGTGCTCATTTGTTAAAGTTATGTTAGCTATCAGAAATTTAGGTAAATCACGCACATAGTGTGACTTGCATGGGAAAATGCAAACGGTATCGGCGACAAAGATATCTCAGAGCAATCCAGGAGCTGTGGAGAATAGTCAGGCGGCCTCACGTTTTAGGGCGTTTGGACTTAAAGTTAGCAACAGTCAAGAAGGCATTTCTGAATGTCTTGTCACCGCATAGATGATATGCTTCCTGTTAGTCTAAACCCGTGGTGGCAGAAATAAGAGCTGAGTGAGCTCTCAGTGGAAAGGAAAGGTAAAGGATGGGATTAGTCAGACCATCAGATCCCTATCTAAGATAATACAGAGTGAGGAAATCATGTTATAATCCAAGTTACCCAGTTAATAAACCAAATCATTATGCCCAAATCATTTTTGGCTTGACACACAGAAATAATTAAATCAAAAAATAAAAATAAAAAATAAAACCATTCATTCTTCCCTTCCGTCTGTGAGTGGTAGAAATGGATAAATCCTAACACTTTGCAGAGAGCTCTCTCTGATTTCTGTGTGTAGCTGTTCTCATGAGGCACAAATCATAACACCTTCTTGGAATCCTATAACCCCTGGTACAAATGAGCAGTAGCTTTTCTATCTCTCCCCCTTTTTCTTGTTTCCTTCCATCTCACATCCTTAGCCTAAATATATTTACATAGATGCTATAAGCCAGGTTCACTTTTGTAAAGTAATTATGTATATTCCTTTAATGACAAAATATCTGGTTCTTACTGTCGTAAAAACGAACGTCACTGGACTTGATAAATAATAAAACATCCACTGCAGCAAACATAACTTTTATTCTCAATGCTCCTTTCAAGGTAACAGCCTTGGGCATACTAATAGGCTCAAGTCAAGCAAAGCCAGGAAAATTCCATTGATGTAGCAGATAATTTGCCCCTGGCAAAATCCCAGGCCTAAGACCAATGTTGACTTGGCAAATCAACCTGTATTTTTCAAGTGCTCATTAACTGTAAGTCTTTTAAAAATTGCTTGGTTAGTGTATTTTAGATCACAACCTCCAGGTATAGGCTTAAGAGGACAGCACGAGAAATGGTAGCCATCATTAATGGTAACGCTTGGATCATCTTCATACTCAAAGTCTGTGGTGTGTGTGTGTGTGTGTGTGTGTGTGTGTGTGTGTGTTGTGTGATAGAGACAGAGACAGATAGGTAGGCAGGGGAGGAAGGCAGGGGAAGAGAGATAGCCAGTTACCATCCCACGGTTCACAAATGGACCAGCTGTCTTCACAGCAGCAGTGCAGCAGGGAGAAACCACCAGACTTGCTCTCAGGAGACTTGGGCTCTGGTTCTGCCTCTGCCACAAGATGTCAGGGAGTCTGTCAAATCCTGCCACTTCTCTGGGACTCTGATGTAATGAAGAGTTTGAATAAAATATTTGAGTTTCCACCAGCATATAATATTCTGATCACTAATTCTGAAATTATTGAAGAGACTTCAAATTCTCTTCTTTCTGTGCCTAGTTCATCCCACTCCAACAGGAGGTTCAAATTAGCATAAGGGGGCTTCCTTCGTCATTATTCCTCCTGCCTGTGCTTGCCCCTGCACCCCAATCTGATTCTGAATCTTCTAATTTCTCACATACGTAGACTATATTACAATGTACTTTGTTTCTGAGCCAAGAAACAATTTGCAGAAGCCTCTCTTCCCCAGTTAGGCCAGGCTTAGTGTGGCAGGATGTGCTTCTAGGCACCAAAACGTGGTGCCTGGTACTAACCACGGGGCACTTTCACTGTGCTCCACGTTGCAAGTGCCCTAACATTCTCAAGCTTCTTACAATAGGTCCCTGAATTCCTTCTCTTGACTACCAAAAATTTGAAAAATTAAAGGAAAAATAGAGAAGAAACCATAAACTGTAATCCCATTACCCAGGCAACCACCCTCAAATTTTTGGTGTTTATCTGTAGCAAATTGTTGCAGCAAGGACCCCACATGTATCCCCACCTCCCTGTAGGCGCAGCCTTGGGTATTCCTTTCTCACCACTGACTCAGGGATTGGCCAATGGGACAATAGCTGATGTATCACAAGCAGAGACTTAGAAAATGCTTATAACTGTGCTTACCCTCTCTTGCTGCCCTTGCAATGTACTGCCATCCTATAAATCAGCCAACGCTAACCTTCTGAGTGACAAGAGATACGTGCCTAGTTACCCCTGTCACATCAGCCAACACTCAGCAAATCCCCATAAGCAGAGCTGCCTAGGGGAGTGGCAGGTGAACACAGACACTTTAGTGAACTCAACCAAAACCAGCAGAAGAACCACCAGTAAGCCCAGTCCAGAGGTCAAATTCCCTGAATCCCAAGCTAAATAAATGGCTCTTATCTAAACCAAGAAGTTCTATAGTCTGTTATGCAGCAAAAGCTAACATAAAATAACCCTTTACTCTTTTCATATATAATAAAGTCAAGTATACCATACATAGTATTCTACACCAGCTTTTTTCCACATGATATTTCCCAAATCTTTCATAGTATTTTCCTTCTCACATAAATTCCACCAGAGTGAGGAATTATACCTCTTTTATGCAATGCTGTATTTCTAATACATAGAACATACTGCAAACATAGTCGGAACTCAATAAACATTTGTCGAATGAGTAATAGAGGATACGATTTTTTTTTTTTTGGATGATTGAATAGTGTTATACAGAGTTAATCACTTTTGCCACGTTCTGAGTTCTTGCTGCTCTAATAGAGTTGGTGTCTCAGTTTTCCACTCGCACTGGAATTCAGCTGTGTTCTTCCTATCACCTAGAAACTGGACTTTTGATCCTAGATCATAGCCAGGAAGAGGGCTTTGTTGAGCAACCTTCAAACTTTGGTTCAAATAGCATGTCCTGTGAGGGTGTACTTGTCCCTTATCAGGGTTTACATATTGTATTATACAGATCTCTACCATGGCAAGTACATGTCATTGTATTTAATTTATGAGTCTATTTCTTCTACTGTTTTGTGAATTTCTGAGGGTAAAGACTCAGCTCCCAAAGTGTCTGGGACATAATAAGCACTCAATCAGCGCCTGTGGGACAAAGGAAAAAATTAATTCACACATTGCAAAGGACTTCTCTGACAGCAGTACACCTGCAATTTCACTCATTTTTTAAAAATGTTTATTTTTGAGAGAGAGAGTGTGCACATGCACGTGAGGAGAGGAGGGGCAGAGAGAGAGAGAGAGAGAGAGAGAATCCCAAGCAAGCTCCATGCTGTCAGCCCAGAGGCTGATGCAGGGCTTGAACTCATGAACCGTGAGATCCAAACCAAGAATCGGACACTTAACCAACTAAGCCACCCAGGTGCTCCGCAATTTCACTCTTTTTAAATAAGAAATGCACGTTTACTACAAACAATAAATACATTAACATTGTGCAAAAGCATACTTATATCCAAAAAAGCCTTAAATAGGAAATACCACCATGGAGGACATTTCTTCTTTTTTCTTAAATTTTTTTAACGTTTATTTAGTTTTTTTTTTTTTTAACGTTTTATTTATTTTTGAGACAGGGAGAGACAGAGCATGAGCAGGGGAGGGTCAGAGAGAGGGAGACACAGAATCTGAAACAGGCTCCAGGCTCTGAGCTGTCAGCACAGAGCCCGACATGGGACTCGAACTCACGGACCGCGAGATCATGACCTGAGCCGAAGTCGGACACCCAACCAACTGAGCCACCCAGGCGCCCCAACGTTTATTTAGTTTTGAGAGACAGAGAGAGAGGGAGACACAGAATCTGAAACAAGCTCCAGGCTCTGAGCTGTCAGCACAGAGCCCATAGAGGGGCTTGAACCCACTAACCATGAGATCATGAGCTAAGCCAAAGTTGGATGCTTAACCAACTGAGCCACTCAAGTCCCCTTCTATTTGGATCTTTTTAAAGACATGAGGAAATGAAACTCGGAAAGGGGGAAACAGAAGTGGGACATTGAAAGAGAGCCTAATACTCTAGTTTAAGTTTACATGGTCCATTATCTGCCATCGATAGGAGGCAGACAATATCAGTTTGCATATTTGTTTAAACACAATTAAAACATAGGGGTTAAAGCCTGAACTCAGGCTAATGTCAAACAAAGGGGATACTAGGTCTGCCATTGATTAGAATTCTGTTTGGGATTCTTTGTTGAAGAGAAAATGCCGTGCTTTTGTGAAAACAACCATTCTGTGAAAAACTATCTAAGAATAGGACTTTGCCAAGGAATGTTAAGACTTGCATTATTCATGCACATGTACACATGTGAAATTCCAACACATTACTCTGATTGCTGTAATAAACTTAAAAGACTTTGGTTTAGACAAGAACGGGGCTTTGTTATAATAAGCATAAACTCTAATTAATTAATGTGTTGCAGTTCTCTCCTTTTAAAGGACATTGGCTTAAATTCTGACTTCAACTGAGTATAATTCATACACGTGAACATTTTAATATACTCACCATATGTAAGTCTATGCCAACAACATTGTTGGTCATTCTTTAACTATCAGAGGGCCGAGACAACATTCTTTGAAACTCTCTTAGGCCATGGAAGCAGCATTTACTAAAAGTCAGCTTTGGTTCCAGCCAGGGTTTTATTTTATTTTATTTTTTAAATTTTTAAATGTTTATTTATTTTTGACACAGAGAGAGACAGAGCATGAGCGGGGAAGGGGAAGGGAGAGAGGGAGACATAGATCCGAAGCAGGATCCAGGCTCCGAGCTGTCGGCACAGAGCCCGACGCAGGGCTCGAACTCGTGAACTGGGAGATCGTGACCTTAGCCGAAGTCGGATGCTCAACCGACTCAACCACCCACGGCCCCTGAGTTTTATTTTTATAGCATAAAAATGCTTTTATTGTATTTTAATTATTTATTTCAGTTACTCTTTGACATACTCAGTTCAAGTAAATTGGTAATTCTATTTAAAAAATAATAAATTAAATGGGTCCAGGAAACAGGAAACAAGAAAGGGATGGAGTTAGGAAAAGATTTTAGTTGTGAGAAAGAGATGAGTAAGAACTTTCAAGTTTTTATCTGGAAGTAAGTGTTGGTTAGAGCACTGTAAGTACCAAGATGCTGGCATTTGATCTTAGAGATTTTGATGCTGATTTCTAACTTTGTGCTCATTTTGACAAAACAACAGAACACAGAATTTTCAGTTAGTTCACTTTTTTTTTTAATTTGTCACTCAGGTTTAATAACTTAATATTTGGTATTGTTTGCTTCAGATTTTTTTTTTACACTTTTAAAAAATTGCAGTATAGTTGACACCTAATGTTACATTAGTCTCAGGTGTACAATATAGTGATTCAGTAAGTCTATACATTAGGCTACACTCACCACAGTGTAGCTACATCTGTCACCATACGACACAATACCACTGCCTATATTCCCCGTGCTGTACCTTTATACCTGTGAGTTATTCATTCTGTAATTGGGAACCTGTATCCTCTACTCCCCTTCACCCATTTTGCTCATTCCTCTAACCCCCTCCTCTCTGGCAATAATCAGTTTGTTCTCTGTATTTATGGGTCTGTTTCTACTTTTTTTTTTCTTTTTTAAAATTTATTTTATTTTATCTTATTTGTTTAATTTACATCCAAGTTAGTTAGCATATAGTGCAACAGTGAGTGATTCCAGGAGTAGATTCCTTAGTGCCCCTTACCCATTTAGCCCATCCCCCCTTCCCCAACCCCTCTAGTAACCCTCAGTTTGTTCCCCATATTTAAGTCTCTTATGTTTTGTCCCCTCCCTGTTTTTATATTATTTTTGTTTCCCTTCCCTTATGTTCATCTGTCTGTGTCTTAAAGTCCTCATATGAGTGAAGTCATATGATATTTGTCTTTCTCTGACTAATTTCGCTTAGCATAGTACCCTCTAGTTCCATCCACGTAGTTGCAAATAACAAGATTTCATTCTTTTTGGTTGTCAAGTAATACTCCATTGTATATATATATACCACATCTTCTTTATCCATTCATCCATCGATGGACATTTGGGCTCTTTCCATACTTTGGCTATTGTTGATAGTGCCGCTCTAAACATTGGGGTGCATTTGTCCCTTTGAAACAGCACACCTGTATCCCTTGGATAAATGCCTACTAGTGCAATTGCTGGGTCATAGGGTAGTTCTATATTTAGCTTTTTGAGGAACTTCCATACTGTTTTCCAGAGCGGCTGCACCAGCTTACATTCCCACCAACAATGTGAAAGAGATCCTCTTTCCCCACATCCTCGCCAACATCTGTTGTTGCCTGAGTTGTTAATGTTAGCCATTCTGACGGGTGTGAGGTGGTATCTCATTGTGGTTTTGATTTGTATTTCCCTGATGATGAGTGATGTTGAGCATTTTTTCATGTGTCAGTTGGCCATCTGGATGTCTTCTTTGGAGAAGTGTCTCTTCATGTCTTCTGCCCATTTCTTCACTGGATTATTTGTTTTTTTGGGTGTTGAGTTTGAGAAGTTCTTTATAGATTTTGGATACTAACCCTTTATCTGATAGGTTGTTTGCAAATATCTTGTCCCATTCTCTTGGTTGCCTTTTAGTTTTGCTGATTGTTTCCTTCACTGTGCAGAAGCTTTTTATTTTGATGAGGTCCCAATAGTTCATTTTTGCTTTTGTTTCCCTTGCCTCTGGAGACGTGTTGAGTATGAAATTGCTGCGGGCAAGATCAAAGAGGTTTTTGCTTTCTCCTTGAGGATTTTGATGGCTTCCTGTCTTACATTGAGGTCTTTCATCCATTTTGAGTTTATTTTTGTGTATGGAGTAAGAAAGTGGTCCAGGTTCATTCTTCTGCATGTTGCTGTCCAGTTTTCCCAGCACTACTTGAAGAGACTGTCTTTATTCCATTGGATATTCTTTCCTGCTTTGTCAAAGATTAGTTGGCCATACGTTTGTGGGTCCATTTCTGGGTTCTCTATTCTGTTACATTGATTTGAGTGTCTGCTTTTTTGCCAATACCATACTGTCTTGATGATTATAGCTTTGTCATACAGCTTGAAGTCCGTGTTTCTACTTTTTGTTTGTCCATTTGTTTTGTTGTTGTTGTTGTTGTTGTTTAATTCCACATATAGATGAAATTACATGGTATTTGTCATTTCTCTGTCTGACTTGTTTCACTTAACATAATACCATCTGGGCCCATCTGTATTGTCACGGATGCCAAGATCTCGTTCTATCTTACAACTGAATAGTATTTCATTCGATATATACATTACATCTTCTTTATTTACCTATCAATGGACACTTAGATTGTTTTCATATATCTTAGCTATTGTAAGTAATGTTGCAATAAACATTGGGCTGCATATATCTTTTTGAATTTGTGTTTTCATTCTCTTTGGGTAAATAAGCAGTAGTGGAATTACTGGATCATATGATGATTCTATTTTTAACTTTTTTTTTTACAAGTCAAGAGAGCTCTATCAGATATTTTTTGCCACGTTTATTTCAGACCTTGTCATTTTTTAAATTTATTTATTTTTTAATTTTTTAATTTTTTTTTATGTTTTATTTATTTTTGAGACAGGGAGAGACAGAGCATGAACAGGGGAGGGTCAGAGAGAGGGAGACACAGAATTGGAAACAGGCTCCAGGCTCTGAGCTGTCAGCACAGAGCCCGACGCGGGGCTCGAACTCACGGACCATGAGATCATGACCTGAGCCGAAGTCGGCCGCCCAACCGACTGAGCCACCCAGGCGCCCATATTTTTAACTTTTTGTGGAAATGTCATACTGTTTTCCACAGTGGCTGCACTACTTTACATTCCCACAAATAGTGCATAAGAGTTCCTTTTTCTCTGCATCCTGTCAACACTTGTTCTTTCTTGTTTTTCGATTCTAGCCATTCTGACTAGGTGTAAGTTGATACCTCATTGTGGTTTTGATTTGCATTTCCCTGATGATTAGTGATGTTGAGCATCTTTTCATGTGTCTTTTAGCCATCTGTATTTCTTCTTTGGAAAAATATCTGTTCAGGTTCTCTGGCCATTTTGTAATTGGATTTTTTTTTCATGTTAAGTTGTATAAGTTATTTATATATTTTGGATACTAACGCCCTTATCAGTATATCATTTGTAAGCATCTTCTCCCATGAAGCTGAACTGGATTCCAGCCAGGATGTCCTGGGATGCTCCACGAAGGGGGTGCCCTTGCGAGGTGGCTAGACCCAAGGTGAGGCATGGACAAGGGGTTTTAGGGTACTCCATGCAGGGGGTGTCCTAGCAATTGCCACCCAAGGCTTTTAATTGTTCCAGAAGAGTTTAGGGGAGTTGTTTCACCTCCTTTTCCTGGATTCAGGCAAGCAGCTCTAATGGTATCTAATTCATTTGTTTACATTTCCTCATAAAATTTCATTCAAAGATAAAAAAGGTTTTATGCCCTGGGTGCCAATAAGGATAAAGTCTTCAACAGAATCCTTCAAACTGCATGTCTGGTCTGTGGCTGCAGTCCCATGACCACAGGCTGCACCTGGAACCCTGGCTGTCCATTTTGTAAGCAAGAACCCTAGACTCACAAGAGGATGAAGAAGAGAGGCTGGGTCAGAGCAGATGGCAGGGAGGCCAGGCTAGAGTCCCTTGGCTGTTCTTTCAGTACCAAGATTGGAAATAATGGGAAGCACCTGTACGGTAGACACTGTTAGTGATATAACATACATCTAGTAAAAACAAAAGGTATTACAATAACATTGTAAGGAAGCATATTTATATCCAGAAAAAAAAATTAATTAGGAAGTACCATCAAGGAGGAAATTTCCCCACTTCTGTCTTGCTAATAAAACTTTAGTTTAGTTCAGGGCATCAGTATTCGCAGTCCCGGGAAAAAATAATAATGACTGATCTAAGTCATTCTTGGCAATCCTATTTTCTCCTTTTTCTGCCTTTTGGAGGGGGCAGACTTTATTTTTTAGGATAGTTTTGGGTTTACAGCACAATTGAGCAGAAGGTGCAGAGACTTGCCATATACCCTCTGTCCCCACATATTTCCCACCACCCCAACTATTGATATCCCACACCACAGTGATACATTTTTTACATTCAATGAACCAACATTGATACATCATTATCACTCACAGTCTATAGTTTACATTAGGGCTCATGCTTGGTGCCGTGCATCCTATGGTTTTTGACAAATGCAGAAGGACATATATCCACCATTTAATATCACACAGAGTAGTTTTATTGCTCTAAAATCCTCTATGCTCTGAATACCCATCTTTCTGCCTCCTCTCCATCCCTAGCAAGCAACTATTCTTTTACTGTCTCCATAGGTTTGCCTTTTTTCAGAATGTCATATAGTTAGAATCATGTAGTTTGTGGCCTTTTCAGATTGGCTTGTTTCACTTAGTAATATGCATTTAAGTTTCCTCCATATCTTTTCATGGCTCAACAAGTCATTTCTTTAATTTTTAGGGTTTTTTTAGGTCATTTCTTTTAAATGCTGAATAATGCTCCATTATCTGGATATTCCACAGTTTGTCCATCCGTTCATGTACTAAAGGGCATCCTGGTTGCTTCTAAGTTTTGGCAATTATGAATAAAGCTGCTATAAACATTCATGAGGTTTTTATGTGGATATAAATTTTCAATTCATTTGGGTAAATAACAATGAGCACTATTGCTGGATGGTATGGGCAGAGTATGCTCAGTTTTATAAGTAACTGTCTTCCAAAGCAGCTGTACCATTTTGTATTCCCACCAGCAATGAATGGAAGTTCATGTTGTTCCACATTCTACCAGCATTTAGTGTGGTCAGTCTTTTGGATTTAAACATTTTAATATGTCTATAGTAGTGTCTCATTGTTTTAATTTGCAATTCCCTAAGGACATATGATGTTGAACATCTTTTCATATGCTTACTTGCCATCTATATATCTTCTTTGGTGATGTATCTCTTAGAGTATATTGCCCATTTTTCTAATTGGGCAGTTCATTTTCTTATTGCTGAGTTTTAAGTGTTAGTGTATTTTGGACAGCTGTCCCTTACCAGATGTGTCTTTTGCAAGTGTTTCCCCCCAGTCTGTAGATTGTCCTGTCAATCTCTTGACAGTATCTTTTTCAGAGCAGAAGTTTTTAATGTTAATGAAGTTAAATATCAAATATTTCTTTCATCAATTAATTTCTCTGGTATTGTATCTAAAAAGTTATTGTCATATCCAAGGTAATCTAGATTTTCTCCTATGTCATCTTCTAGGAGTTTTATACTTTTGCATTTGTTTTAAGTTTTACTTTTTTAAGTAATCTCTTCACCCAACTTGGGCTCAAACTCATGACCCTGAGATCAAGAGTCATGTGCTCTTCAGACTGAGCCAGCCAGGTGCCCCTCTGCTTTTGCATTTTATATTTAAGTCTATAGTCCATGTTGAGTTAATGTCTATGAAGGGTGTAAAGTCTGTCTAGATTTATATTTTGCATGTAGATGTCCAATTGTTATAGCATCATTTTTTGAAAAGATTATTTTTGCTCTGTTGTATTACCTTTGCTTATTGTCAAATATCAGTTGACTATATTTATGTGGCTGTATTTCTGTGCTCTCAATTCTGTTTCATCAAGCTGTTTATTTCTACTGATTTATTCTTTCACTCATATCACATTGTCATGACCATTGCAGCTTTATAGCAAATCTTGAAGTTGGGTAGTATCAGTTCTCAAACTTTATTCTTCAATATGTGGTGGCTACTCTCATTCTTTTGCCTCTCCATATAAACTTTAGAACCAGTTTGTTAACGTTTACAAGATACCTTTCTGGGATTTTGATTGGGATTGTACTGTATCTATAAATCAAGTTAGGAAGAATTGATATCTTGACAATATTGAGTCTTTCTATCCATGAACATGGAATATCTTTTCATTCATTTTCTCATCAAAGTTTTGTAATATTTAAAAAATTTTTAAAAAATATTTATTTATTATTGAGAGACAGAAACAGAGTGTGAGCAGGGGAGGGGGAGATAAAGAGGGAGGCACAAAATTCAAAGCAGGCTCCAGGCTCCAGGCTCCCAGCTGTCAGCATGGAGCCTGATGTGGGACTTGAACTCATGAACCATGAGATCATGACCTAAGCTGAAGTCAGACACTTTACTGACAGAGCCACCGAGGCACCCCATGTAGTATTTTTTAATACATAAAACTTATACATATTTTACTAGATGTATACCTAAATACTTAATTATTTATATCAAAATATTTTATTGGGGATGCTAATGTAAATATCTATATTTTAAATTTTATGTTCCACTTGTTCATTGCTGGTATATAGGAAAGCAACTGACTTTTGTATATTAACTGATGTAAAATGCTGGGGTCTGGGAGCAAACAGTCAAGCAAGAATTCTTGAAATATCCTCAGTGCAAAAAAGGTGGGTTTTATTAAAGGACAGAGACGGGACCCATGGGCAGAAAGAGCTGCACTGGGGTTATGAGGAGTGGCTGATTATGTACTGTAAGTTGGGAGGGGGCTAGAGGAAGCATAAGTCTTTAAGGAATTTGGTAGCAAGGTTTCCAGGACCTTGAGGGGTCATTTACTACTGTCTAGTTAAACCTTAGTGATGAGACCCATCAGATGTATATCAGTGGGCCATATGTTTGGAGGATGATTGCTAACATACATCTTGAGGTGGGTAGAGATAAAGGAAGTTTCCAAAGGGGGATGTTCATATGTTAAAGAAGACTTACAGGATCCTGGAGTTTGGGCTATTGTCAAGCTAATGTTAATATTGAGGCAGTTGTGTTACTGGAGGAAGGCCACTCTGCCTGTATCAAGTACTTGACAATGGGCTGTAAGTTGTAAGGAAGTTTTTTTTTTCTCCTATATTTATTTTGCCTTTGTTTTCCACATCATTAACCTAGTATCCTGAAACCTTATTATAATCTTTTATTAGTTCCTGGAGGGTTTTTTTTTGTTGTTGTTGGTTCTTTCACATTTTCTACATAGTCATGTCATCTACAAACAAAGACAGTTTTATTTCTTTCTTCCCAACATGTATGCCTTTCATTTCCTCCTCTTGTCTTACTGCGTTAGCTATACTTTTAGTATGATGTTGAAAAGGAGTGGTGAAAGAGGACAATCTTGCCTTGTTCCTGATCTTAGCAGGAAAGCTTCTTGTTTCTCATTATTAGGTATAATGTTAACTTTAGAGCTTTTATATATGATGATCTTTACCTAGTTGAGGAAGTTTCCCTCTGTTCCTAGTTTGTTGAATTTTTATCATGAATGAATGTTCAATGTAAAAAACAATTATTTTAATGTTTATTTATTTTTGAGAGAGGGAGAGACAGAGTGCAACAGGGGAGGGGCAGAAAGAGAGGGAGACAGAACCCAAAGAAGGCTCCAGGCTCCCAGCTGTCAGCTGTCAGCACAGAGCCTGATGCGCGGCTTGAACTCACAAACCCTGAGATCATGAACTGAGCCAAAGACAGACACTTAACCAACTGAGCCACCCAGGTACCCTGGGTGAGTGTTCACCTTTGATAATGCTTTTTCCATTGATATGATAATGTGATTTTTATTCTTTAGCCTATTGATGTGCTGTTTGCCCTAATTTATTTTCTTCCTTTTTAACAGCTGGTTGGTGGTGGGCCTTGTGACCCATTCTGTTCAACATGGCCCTAGGGGAAGTCTGCTGGGCTTGTGTAGGAAGATGTGTGAAAATACCACTGCCACTGCCCTTTCCTCTTTCGTTTGGTTTTGAATGTGGATGCAATAGCTGGAGATACAGCAGCTGTCTTGTTATCAAATGGAAGGAAAAAGTAAGGGGATCAAAGGTGGCTCAGTCGGTTAAGCATCCAACTCTTGACTTCAGCTCAGGTCATGATGTCACAGTTTTGTGGGTTCAAGTGCCGGGTCGACGGTGCAGAGCCTGCTTGGGATTCTCTGTCTCCCTCTTTTTTCTGCCTCTCCCCCACTTGTGCTGTCTCTGTCTCTGTCTCTCTCAAAATAAATAAATAAACTTAAAAAAAAGTCAGTAGAATTGCAGAGACATTAGCTGTGAAGTCATTATGGAATCTTGTGTGAACACTGACTTCTAAACTTCTTGTTATATGAGAAAAATAAACTTTTTGTTTAGTGACTATGGTTGGGTTTTATGTTATGTGCAGCCAAACCTACTTTCAACTGAAACTCATGTCATATCTATAACAAGACAAATGGAAGTCATCAAAGAAGACTACATTATTGCTTTGTTTCTGAAAGTGGTACTCTACATTTGTGCAAGACTGGCCATGAAGAAGCTGACAGGGTAGGAAGGAAAGTGGCTGAGTAACAGGAAAACAATAGAGCATCTGATTGCTAGGGAACTCCTGGGTGAGACCAATTCAGAATAGGAAGACTAACACATGGCCAAGAATAAGGCACATGTCTTGGGGAGGGCAGAAAGGTGTTTGAGAGGTCGCAGAATAAAGTGAAGAAGCAACATGGTAGAGTAGAAAGTAGATGAGCCTAGGGACCAAAGAAATGGTAAATTAAGTCCTGGATCTGCCATTTCTTGGCTATATAATTTGGTCCAATTATACAAACACTATTAGCCTTATATTAGCCTATCTTTTCTATAATATGGGAAGAAAACAGTATGCCTCACAGTCACTGCAAAGATTAAAAACAATGACATATTTGGAGTTCACAGTTATATCACATTTGCTCCATTTCTCTCTTCACATGTTCAATGTCAAAGTAAGTTTAGCGAAAAGATCAAGGTGACATCTGTTAGGAAAACAGACAGGAGGGAAACTTGAGTGTTAATGAGTTATGCTGATAGGAACTAAAGGTCTCTTAGAGTCAGCAATCCAAAGTGTCTACCTGGAGTCATCCAGCATTGAATGACTTGCAACTAGGAGCATAAAGAGCTTTCAAACTTAACTGAGTCAAGAAGTCAAAATTAATATTCCCAGAAAACAATAAGAAATCATTGGCTTCCTTGTACGCTCTGCCTGTGAAAACAATCTGAACATCTAAGTACAGTCAATATTTGTTGAATTAATGATATGTTAAAACACTAAAACCTATTTAGTAGTCCCTATGACAATATTTACCTGGCTTATAAAACCGTTTTGGTATTTCCTTACAGTCATAATTGGAGAAAACTCTTATAGCTTTTACCTAGGAGGAGGTCTAAACCGAATTAAAGAACACCTTGAGAGTTTTGAACCAGTTTGATATGATATTTCATCACAACCAATGTAAATTAAATTACATTATTTTAGGAAGAAGCAAAATCCAAAGGAGATTTAAGCAGTTTAACCCATGAAGGAATGAGGATTATACTAATTGAAGTTGGTATTATGGTCACATTTAGTGATAATTGCAAATATTTCCTTAGAGTAGGGAAGATTTCCCATGACTGGATTTCCTTCTAACATTAGATTTATTCATTCTTTGACCCAAGAAGCAATTAGTGATAATCTTCCAGGTGCTAAGCACAGAACTGGAAGTACTTGGAATATAAAACAAAAAACAAAAAAAACCACCTTATGATTATAGTATCTGTTCTTACAGTACAATGGTCCCAAGCTCTGTATGCATAAGAATCACCGGGTAGCTTATTAAAAATGCATTCTAGGGGCACCTGGCTGACTCAGTCAGTGGAACATGCAACTCTTGATTTCAGGGTTGTGGGTTCGAGGCCCACATTGGATGTAGAGATTACTTAAGAATAAAATATGAAAAAAATATACTTCTTGGACTTATCTTAGAAATTCAAATAGAATTTTGGGATGGAGCTAAAAATGTTTACTTTCATAAAGCACTCCAGATGATTCAAGGGCAGATGGACTGAGAATCACAATGTGAAGCACATTGTTCTACAGGTAGAATATATAAGCTAGTTGGAAAAAATAAGAAATATATATTTCAGGAGGTCAAGAACACAAGATGGCAGATTAGGATGAAAGGTGTCAAGACAGAGGCAGAAAATCAGAACAAGCTGGTTTGGGGAGCAGATGTACCTGATATTTTCTGGGAAGCTGCGATCATGAGTAGCTTAGAGCCAGAAAAATAAACAGTTTCAATTAGAACATATAATAATCCTATAAATTAGGGCAAAGCAATAATTGAGACTAAGCAGAAAACCAGAAGAACCAAGGGCAGTCAAGAATTACAGATTTTTTTTTTAAAAAAAGACTAAAAATAGACTCTGATTTGGGTGATAGTTCAGTCCTATTGAAAAAGTCCTTACAGGGGTGCCTGGGTGGCTCCATTGGTTGAGCAACTGACTCTTGATTTCAGCTGAGGTCATGATCTTACATTTCATGGGATTGGGTCCCACGTCAGGCTCTGAGCTGATGGCGAGGAGCCTGCTTGGGTTGCTTTATCCCTCTCTGTGTGTCCCTCCTCCACTCATGCGTGCTCTCTCTCTCTCTCTCAAAATAAATAAATAAACATTTTTAAAAACTACTAAAACCCAAAAGGTCCCTACAGGCCTCCCACTGGGAAAGAAAGCAGTTCTGGGGTGAGGCTTGCCAACAGGAACAGAGGAGTTGTACGGAGAAGAAAGTGAAGGATTGAAATGGAACCATGGAGCCTGCTCACTTTGGGAGAGCAAGAAGGAAAGCAGCCTGGGAAAGGGAAATATCCTCTGGCTTGAGTTTAAACTCCTTCAGTGTGGTAATGTCCATTTCACCAATTTAGCAACCAACCAGTAACTAAGACATGCTGATGGACAGAGGTGGCAGAGAAAACTGAGGAACAGCCACTTCTCTTAAATCCAACGGGCCAACTGGGATCTCGGTGAATAGTCTTCTTTGAAGGTAGATTTCAACATCATTCATCAGTTTCCTCATCCGCAAAATAGGAATAATACCAAATTCATCTAGTGGCAGTAAGTATTAAGGATGTAAACCACTTAGCTTCCTGCCTGGCCTACCACTTAGCTTCCCAGAAAGCCTAGCCTACAGTTAGCACTCAGGACAAACGGTTTATTTGTTATTAACCCTGCTTTGGGTTTCCACTTTTCACCATGCTTGAGGTTTTCCTCAGGTTAAAATTGTAGTCAAGTGTCAACTTAATTTGGGGATATTTTTCTTTTCTTTTCTTTTCTTTTCTTTTCTTTTCTTTTCTTTTTTTTTTTTTAAGTTTATTTGGTTTGAAGGGGGGAGAGAGAGAGAGACAGAGGGAGGGAGGGAGAGAGGATATGGGTGGGGGAGGGGCAGAGAGAGAGGGAGAGAGACAATCCCAAGCAGGTTCTGCTCTGCCAGTGGAAAGCCTGATACGGGGCTCAAACTCACTAACCACGAGATCACGACCTGAGCCAAAATCAGGAGTAGGATGCTTAACTGACTGAGCCACCCAGTGCCCCAAGATATTTTTCTAATAAACAGTGCCAAAGCTTTGTCACATCTTGTCTTTTGAATGCCGGTCCCACTCCTGTAGCTTACTCTACAGGACCTCAGGTCTAGGGGTGCTTACTGGTTGACATTTATTGAGTTCTGTCCATGTGTTGAGTCCAGCATTCAGTGATTTGTATAATTTATCACAATTTGGGGCGCCTGGGTGGCTCAGTCCGTTAAGCATCTGACTTCAGCTCAGGTCATGATCTCACAGTTCGTGAATTTGAGTCCCGCATCAGGCTCTGTGCTGACATCTCAAGGCCTGGAAACTGCTTTGGATTCTGTGTCTTCCTCTCCCTCTGACCCTCCCACTCTCATGCTGTGTCTCTCTCTCGAAAATAAATAAACATTAAAAATAAAGGTTTAAAAAATTACCACAATATTCCTCACAAAAACCACTTGAAATAAATTCTACTACAATTACCTTGATTGTACAAAGAAACTGATTCTTAGAGAGTTTTGAAAACTATTCAATTTACCAACTACGTTGTTGTTAAGTAGGATTTCCAGACTGATCTTTCTCCCCATCTCCACCTCTCCACTTTTACATCTGCTTCTTTTCTCTCTGCTTATCAGTCACCACTGTCATCAACCACATTTCAACTTTATAGCCTATGGCTTCAGCCACCTGAGAAAATGTAATCTGATATTTTTAGCCCCAAATCCAAAAATCACAAAGGAGGGAGAAATCCCACCTTTCAACAGGTCAACTGTGGCCAAGATACCCACAGAAGTATGGCAGCTCCAGGGATCTGGGTGGCTCAGTCCGTTAAGCATCTGACTTTGGTTATGATCTCAGGGTTTGTGAGTTCGAGCCCTGCATCAGGCTCTGTGCTGACAGCTCAGAGCCCGGAGCCTGCTTCGGATTCTGTGTCTCCCTCTTTCTCAATCTCTCTCTCTGACCCTCCCCGGCTCTCACTCTGTCTCTCTCAAAAACAAACAAATGTTTAAAAAAAAATAAAATAAAAGAAGTATGGCAGCTCCTTTATTAATGATAGCATGAAATAGAGGGAAGAGCAGTTTGTCAAAGAGGGTGGTTTTCTAAAAAGGGGTGTTGGACAGCCAAAAAACACATGTCCACTGCATCAATCTGGGCTATGCATTCCCCACAACCTCACTGCATTTTTAATGTTTTGAACTTCCATTTTTAATCATTTGCCAGTGCAACAGAAACTTAAGAGAAAAAAATACAATGTTTTGGTGACTTGCTTCTTTCTCATAGATTTCAATTCAGTATTTTGAATGGTTTTTTAAGTAATTTTAACACCTTCCATTCCCTAAAACTGACAAAACAAAGGAACCAGGCAATGAGAACTGGACCTGAGACAAGTCTGTCTGGCCCCAATTGTAAGCACTTTTCTAATAGAGTTGGATAAGGTTAGCGGAGTTCAGTTCTCTTGAGGGAGGGTAAACTCTGCAGGTGTTTGTCACCAGTGATTACAGAGCAGGCAAAGGGCTTGATCCTTTGAGGGAGATCTTTTAGCTCTACTAATTAGCCACCCAGCCCTCTTCCCTTCCTTCCACGAGTGAATTTCCCTTTGATCTTAATTGTGTATGGAAAATGATTGTGATTAGAATGATATAGTACAACAAACATTTGCTAGTAAAATAATTTGATAAGATCAAAATGCAAAATGGTCTAAGTAGCATTCAGTAGCTCTGGACAATTTTAGTTCTTCCATGCATAATGTAATCTTTGGCATCTATTCAGTCTATTTTTGCATATAAATGTGAGTTTGAGGGCAAGAAGAAAACAGCATACCCAAAATTCCTCCTCAAAATTTGGACACCTGACAAATCCTCTTCTGGATAAGTCACGGACAATTTATACAATGATGCTTTGTCCTCTCCCAAAACGTAAAAAGCACAACAAATACAAATGTGAAAAAGTAGTGACATTCAAAAAAACTTTAAAAATTTGTGTAAATGTATTCTAAATGGAACAATCCCTCTGATTGAAATAATAGCTAATTAAATTTTTAGAGCAGTGTATATAATTATTCAATGGCTTTAAAATAACTTGGCATTGTTCCTTAAGCAGAGGCATTATTGCTTAATTGCAGATGAGTCATTTCCCAAGTCCCGAGTAATTAATCAGTGTTTCCTAAACTTGCCTAAAATAGGAACCATCTGGGGTTTTTGTTAAACATACAGATTCCCAGGCCCACCCTAGACCTACTGAATTAGAGTTTCTAGGGAAGGCACGTGGAAATCTGCAAGTTCAATAAGCATCCCAGGTGGATCTTTTCAGACAGGTTTGGGAAATAGTTTGGATTCCTTTGCCAGTGGTATTAAATTTTTCAATTACTATTGTACTGGGTCACCAGAATAGAGCTTTATCATTGGAAGAAAAGAAAGCACTCATGGGCTGTAAACCAAAGCATGTTCTATTTTATATAAATATATCTTCCTATTGGGGCGCCTGGGTGGCTCAGTCGGTTAAGCGTCGGACTTCAGCTCAGGTCACGATCTCACAGTCCGTGAGTTAGAGCCCCGCGTCGGACTCTGGGCTGATGGCTCAGAGCCTGGAGCCTGCTTCCAATTCTGTGTCTCCCTCTCTCTGCCCCTCCCCCGTTCATGCTCTCTCTCTGTCTCAAAAATAAATAAAAAAAAAATTAAAAAAAAAATATATCTTCCCGTTACCTAAAACGAGTACTATGTGTTTACGTATTTTCCCTTTACCCATTCAGGTACTCAGAAGTTGTTATTGCCTTATGAATAACCCCGAGATTAAATTCACGACCATCTTGAAGAAAAGAGCATAAGGAGGAAAATATGTCTTATTGAGACTCTCACCGTACATCAGGCATGATTTTGATAGTTGGTTTACATAAGTTATTTCCCTTAATCTTAACAGTAACGGGTGGTGTAAGTATTTACTTTCATTTTATAAATGCAGAGGGGCACCTGGGTGGCTCAGTCGGTTAAGCGTCTGACTTCGGCTCAGGTCTCGATCTTGAGGTATGTGAGTTACAGCCCCGCTTTGGGCTCTGTGATATCAGCTCAGAGCCTGGAGCCTCCTTCAGATTCTGTGTCTCCTCCCCCCTCTGCCCTTCCCATGCTCATGCTCTGTCTCTCTCTGTCTCTCAATAATAAATAAACGTTAAAAAATTAATAAATGCAGAAATTGAAGCTTGAAGAGATTAATGAATTTTCCCATGATCACCCAGTAAGCAAGAGAAGCTGGTGTCAAATCCACTTAGCACTTGCTCTTACCATGATACTGGCCTTCAGTATTTAAGTTGGAAGTCCAGGAATTCAAATTTCACCAGGCAGAATAATCATGGGTTTGTGAAAATTTCTTCTCTTAAGGTCAAAAAAGAGCAATTTTTTTATATATTTGGGCTGAGCCGGAGAGGGAGGAAAAGACAAATTTCTGAAAGGCTGACTGCCTCTTACAGGATGATAAGCCTCCTTTTTTCTTGTGATCAGAAAGAAATCTATGGTTCTTCCCTAAAAAGTAACTCTCCCAAAGGGCAAATGAGAAAAGTAAATAAAATTGTAAATCTAGATGTGCTCTATGTGTAGTATACATCTGTGGAACTAGATTTTACTCTATCCAACTCATTCTCTGTCTTATTCTCCCTGTGCCGTTTATTCTGGTTGAAATGGTTGCAGCCGGAAACAAAAATGCCCCCTTTGGGCTTTCTTGTTTTAAAAAAACCTTTTTTAAAGGGTTTGTTTTCTCAGGCTTGGAAGCTGTTGAAAGGTGCCAGATGGATAGCCATGGAGGCTGTGAGTTCTGTGTTTATCTGCAGAGCAGGCCGGTGTGGATGGGGCTCCCTGGGCTTCCCACGCAGCCGGGCTTAGGAACACTGGCCTCCTTGATGACAGTTAATATTAAGTTGGGAAGCTGGAGGACTCCCTGAAATAAAAGCAGACACTACAGGTCAGCAGCACATTCCTTCATTGTTGCCATTGTTGTTGGTATCACAGGCTAAGACCTGGCCATCCAATCATTTTTAAAGTAGGTTGTTAAGGAGGATTTTGGAGGAGGTAATCCAGTACAGGAATGCAGGAAGAAGGGAGAGAGTAGGTGACAGAGGGGAGAGGATGGCAAAAAATAGTCTGAACTTGACTTTTCACACCAGGCTATCCATGTTTTGTGATGCCTGTTTGCCTGCTTGCCTTTCTCTCCCTTCTTTTCTTACCTTCTTCCTTCCTTCTTTTCTCTTTCTCCCTTTTTTCTTTCTTTCTTTCTTTCTTTCTTTCTTTCTTTCTTCCTGTATTTTGATTTCTATAGAGATATACCTTTTTAGTATATTAGCTTTTTTTATTCTTTTTATTTTCATTCTTTTGAAAAAAGTTTCAGTATGTTCTTTATGTATATATATGTGTGTATATATATATATGTATATAAACAAGTGCATATTAAACTTATATAAGTGAAATTAAGTTTCTGTGTTACTATTTACATATCATTCAAAAATGACCCAGATGGGAGTACCTGGCTGGCTCAGTCAGTAGAGCATGGGTGACTCTTGATCTCGGAGTTGTGAGTTAAAGCTTCATGTTGGGAATAGAGAGTACTTAAAAATAAAATCTTAGAAAAATAAAAAGACCCAGATGGATTTTTACCAAATTTGAAGATATGTTTATGTGACATGGTGTATACTGTGGGGCCTAAAGGAGGTGGAATTGCAGAGATAGAGTCAAATAAGAGCTGGGATTTGAAAGCCTACAAATAGTGGGGATGCCTGGGTGGCTCAGTTGGTTAAGTGTCCAAATCTTGATTCCAGCTCAGGTCATAACTCACAGCTCATGGGTTCGAGCCCCACATTGGGCTCTACTGACAACAGGGAGCTGGCTTGGGACTCTCCCTCTCGCTCGCTCTCTGCCCCTCTACCACTCGGTCTCTCTCTCTCTCTCTTTCTCTCTCTCAAAATAAAAAAAAATAATAAACGTTAAAAAATAAATAAAATAAAAGCCTAAAAATAGTTAATGATTCCTGGAACAATGTTGGAGATGATAGAACCTACTAAATTTTTTTAAATTATAAAGGTGGCATTATTTAATGAAGATATAGTTAAAATAAAATTCCTAATGCCTATTAAAACAAACCAACACAAAAGAAGCAGATGATAGGTTTCTATCAAAATGGTGAACAGAATATATATCTATTTTTTTCTCTCTTCCCCAAATCTTTTAGAATGATGGAATAGAGCAGTATTAAAAAAGAACAACCAGGGAGTAAAGTCAATGATATTGTAATAGTGCTGTATGGTGACAGATGGTAGTTACCCTTGCGGCCAGCATAGTGTAACATAGAACTTGCTGAATCACTAAGTTGTACACCTGAAACTAATGTACCATCGTGTGTCAACTATACTCAAAAACATTATAAAAAAGACTAAAAAATAATAAATAAAAGGAAACAGGCAGACCTGGCAAAGAACTGGAACTTCTACTAGAAAGTTCTTCAACTAGAGCTTCTACCAAAATATCATCAGTGATGTTTAAATCTCCATGAGTAAGGAAACCAGAAAGAAAATGACACAATATCTGTGTTTAAACAGAAATCACAATTACAGGGACAGTAGATTTCTCATCACCAACGATGAGGGCTGGGAGATAATGGAAAGATGTCTTTAGATGGAGAGGGAAAAGAACATTCAGCCTGACATTCTACAACCAAATAAACTATTCAAGAGTGCGGGCAAAAAAGACGTGGTTAGATAATTTTGTCATTCACAAACTCTTACTGAAAGACACACTAAAGATTGTTCTTTAGGAAAATGAAATATAAATCCAGAAGAAAAAAGGAGAATGAAAAAAGCAAATGAATTTCTAAGCATGTTGGTCAACCTAAGGATTGGCTATACTGGTAATATTACTACTACTAAAGGCTAATGTGAATAAATAAAGAGGAGTTAAAATAATAGACAATATTAACATGGGAGGCAGGAGGGAAGAGATTTGTTAAAGTTCCTAAGTTCCTTGAAGGATGAGGAGAGAGAAATTTATTGACTTGACTTTTATTTTTTGTAACAGCTTTACTGAGCTATGGCTAACCAACAATAGACTATACATATTTATAGTTTATACTTTGATAGATTTAACATATGTCTATACTCATGAAGTCAGCACTGCAATCAAGTTAATGAATATATCCATACCTCCAAAAGCATTGTTTGGTCCTTTGGAATTCTCCCTGTCTCTTTTTCCCAAACAAACATTAGTGTGCTTTCTGTCCATATAGACTAATTTGCATCTTCTAGAATTTTATATAAATAAAGTCATACAATATGTCCAGTTTTTTTTGCCTGGCTTATTTCACTCAGCATAATTATTTTGAGATTCAACCATGTTGTTTGTTTATTTTTGACAGAGAGAGAGAGAGAGAGAGAGCACAAGTGGGAGAGAGGCAGAGAAAGAGGGAGACACAGAATCCAAAGCAGTCTCCAGGCTCTGAGCTGTCAGCACAGAGCCTGATGCGGGGCTCGAACTCATGAGATCATGACCTGAGCCCAAGTCAGATGCCTAACTGACCGAGGCCCCTGGGTGCCTCAGTAGTTCATACTTTTTTTTATTGCTGATTAGTATTCCATTCTGTGGATATACCAGTTTCATCTGTTGATGGACACTATCTTCTATGAACATTATGTAAAAGCCTTTGTATGGACATATGCTTTCATATTTCTTGGGTAAATATCTATGAGCAGAATGGCTAGATCACATGGTAGGCATAATGTTTAAATTAAAAAAAAAACTCCAAAGTCTTGTCCAAAGTGGCAGTTTACAATCCCATTAGCGACATATGAGAGTTCTAGCTGTCCCACATCATTGCCAACATTTGGTATGGTCAGTCTTTTTAATTTTTGCCATTTTAATTGATGTGTAATGGTATCTCATTGTGGGTTTAATTTGCATTCTCCTGATAAGGCATGATGTTGAACAGCTTTTTATGTGCTTGAAGCTATGGATGTATTTCCATGTGTGAAGTGTTTGTTAAAATTTTTGTCCATTGTTTTCTTTTTATAGAGTTATAAGAATTCTTTATGTGTTCTGGGTACAGGTCCTTTATTGAACATACAATTTACTCACATTTTTCTCTTAGTCTGTGGTAGGTCTTGATTCTGTTAATCATCTTTCAAAGAACAGATGTTGCAAAATTTGATGAAGTCTAATTTATCAAATTTTTTCTTGCTGTTTTTTCTAAAAAATCTTTTAGATTTTTCTATTCTACATTTTCTTCTAGAAGCTTTTTAATTTTATCTTTTGCACTTAGGTCTCTTGTCTATTTTGAGTTGTTTTTCAGATGGTGTGGGGTAGATACTGAAGTTCATTTTTCAAATGTAGATATTTAGTTTCTCCACAACCACCATTTCAACCACTTGTTGAAAAGACTATGATTTCTCCCCAGAATTGTCAATACACTTTTGTCAAAATCCATTGTCAACGTATGTGTGAGTTTGTGTGTGTGTGTGTGTGTGTGTGTGTGTACTGTCCATTCTATTCCATCAATCTATCTGTCTATCTTGATATCAGTAATCAGTACCATACTCTCTTGATTACTGTACCTTTACAATAAGTCTTGAAATCAGGTAGAGTTAATCCTCCCATTTTGTTCTTTTTCAAAGTTGTTTTGGCTCTTCTAGGTCCTTTGCATTTCCACGTGATTTTTATTTTTTTTATTTTTTTATTTTATTAAAAAAAATTTTTTTTTAACGTTTATTTATTTTTGAGACAGAGAGAGACAGAGCATGAACAGGGGAGGAGCAGAGAGAGAGAGGGAGACACAGAATCAGAAGCAGGCTCCAGGCTCTGAGCCATCAGCCCAGAGCCCAACGCGGGGCTCGAACTCACTGGCCGTGAGATCGTGACCTGAGCTGAAGTCGGACGCTTAACCGACTGAGCCACCCAGGCGCCCCTCCACATGATTTTTAGAATTGGCTTGTCTATTTTTACAAAAAAGTCTGCTGGGATTTTGTTTTGTAATACGTGAAATCTATAGATCCATTCGGGGGAATTGGCATCTTAAAAATGTTGAGTCTTCTGACCAATGAACACAGTATACTGTAGTTTTCAGTGTACAGGTCTTGCATATCTTTTGCCATATTTATGCCTGGCAAAAGGAGAAATTTTATGTTTTATGTTTTTATATTTTTGATGTTATCATAAATGGTATTTCATAATTTAAATTTTTGAAAGTTTCATGCTGTATAGTTATAGCATATAACATTTTTTCCACCCTACAATGCTATTAAAATACCACTGACTATATTCTCTATATCTTTCATCCCCATGAGTTATTCATTCCGTAACTGGAAATCTGAACCCATTTTGCCCGTCCCCATATTTTAATTTCATATATCAATCTTGTGTCCTGAAACCTTGCTAAACTCACGTATTAGTTCCAGTTACTAATTTATAGATTCCTTAAGAATTTCTACATAGAAGATCATGTCATTGTGAACAAAGGCAATTTACTTCGTTTTTTCAAAACTGGATGGCTTTTTGTTTGTTTGTTTTCTCTCTTATTACACTGGCTAGAACCTCCCACACAATGTTGAATTAAAATGATAAGAACAGGGATACCTGGGTGGCTCAGTTCTTTAAGCATCTGACTTCGGTTCAGGTCATGATCTTATGGTTCACGAGTTTGAGCCCCACATCGGGTTCTCTGATGTCCGTGTGGAGCCTGCTTTGAATCCTCTGTCTGTCTCTGCCCCTCCCATGCTTATTCTCTCTCCCTCTCTCTCTCTCTCAAAAATAAATAAACATAAATAAATAAAATGGTGAGAACATATATTCTTCCCTTTTGCCTGATTTTAGGGGAAAGCATTTAGTCTCTCACCATTAATTATGATATTAGTAGTAGGTTTTTTTGTGCATGCCTTTTATCAAGTTGAGGAAGTTCCTTTCTGTTCTGTTCAGACATCTGGAGTTCTTGCAGCTTTTTTTCCCCCAGTACTCTATCCTGAGAACACTAGCCTTCTTAGGTTCTCTGGACTCTCACCTCTGCCTTCTCAAGTCAGGGACTCCGGTAGGCCCAGTCTGGGTTTCTTCTCTGTGCACCGTGATCTAGAAACTCTCCAGGAAGTGAGCTGGAGTGATTGTAGGGTTCACTTCATTTTTTTCATTGCCTCCCAGAAGATAGAGTTGCATTCATTCTTCTTTGTAAAACACTGGGAACAAGGCTGTTATGGAGGAATAAGATAGCTACAGTCAAAGATCATCTCTAAAGCTTCCCCAAATACTCTTTCTATCTCACGTAACTCTTGAGGGACATTGTTTAATATATTTTGTCCTGTATTCTATTACTTTCAAATTCAGTCTGGTCCCTATTACTCTATCTTGATCAGAAACAGAAATCTGATTATGCTTCTAACTCTAAATGATAATTTTAGAGAACTACTTTTTAAAAGTTTATTTATTTATTTTGAGAGAGGAGGAGGGGCAGAGAGAATCCCAAGATGTAGGGCTCCATCTCATGAACTGTGAGATCATTGGCCTGAGCCAAAATCAAGAGTCAGACAATTACCTGACTAAGCCACCCAGCTGCCCTAAGAGAACTTTTTTTTTTTTTTTTTGAAGAAAGGATACTGGTTTGGAAATCAAAATACATAACTTGTAACTCTGTCACTTGTATAAACTAGGGAAAAATCACCTTGTTGAGCTTTAAATTCCTTGTGTTGTATTGACAGGATGAAATAAGATCAAGCAAGTAAAAGTATTTTGTAGAATATGAAGTCCTATGCAAATATAAAGTCATATTTAAAGATCTGAAATGTGGGGGTAGGAGTTAGAAGATGTTGCTGTCTCCCCATTTCTTACTCATATCTATTCCCTTTACCTTTTATCTGAACCTTGATTCTATCCGGTTGAGGAAATGTGACCCTCCCCAGGTTTTATCTCAGTCTCCCAGGTCTTCCTGTAGCAAGGGATGACTGTCCCATTCAGTTCTGGAACATGAGGAATAACGGACTTCTGATCTCCTGATAAAAGGAACAGACCTCTGAACAGACCTGAAATCACCTCTTCCCCACTAGTTGTCCCGAGCACATCCTTGATTCATGGCACTGTAGCAGCGATTTTGTAAGCATGTAGGAAAGACCAAGTCATCACAGAAATACTGGTCCTAGCCTTCCTAAGTTGCTGCACTAACACTAGCATCCACCTTTTTCAAGATTTCAAGTTTAATGAGAATATATTATTGAAGCCATCACTACTTGGGTTTGGAAACTGAATAAACCATGTTTACACTTTGTTTAAAATCAATGGGAGTATCAGGTTCATAGTAAGCGCTCAATAAATATTTAAAAAAATAAATATAGATAGATAAATCTTTCAGGACTCTTGTGGATGTAAATTGACATAAAGCAATCACTCTAAAATCCCAGCTATCACTGTTTCACAGTTTTGATTCAGGGCTATTGATGGCTTTGTTTATCATAGGGTGCTTGTCTCATTTCTTATAATTATACACACAAGGAGAATCTTCTGGGGTGCCTGGGTGGCTTGGCTGGTTAAGCGTCCGACTTCGGCTCAGGTCATGATCTCACGGTCTGTGAGTTCAAGCCCCGCGTCAGGCTCTGTGCTGACAGCTCAGAGCCTGGAGCCTGTTTCAGATTCTGAGTCTCCCTCTCTCTCTGCCCCTCCCCTGTTCATGCTCTGTCTCTCTCTGTCTCAAAAATAAATAAACGTTAAAAAAAATAAATAAATAAAAAAAAAAAAAAAAAAAGAGAATCTTCTTAGACCAGTGCCTTTTTAAGAAGTGAATTTAGCTATAGAGCACTTCCTTACATTTAAAACTTGAGATACCAATGAAACTCAGCTGACCTTGTAGGAGGAGTATTTGTTTTGAATGATGGAAAAGCTTCTTTGAAAGCAATTACACCATTATGGGGAATTCCTGATCAAGCCATCCTTGGCATAACTTGCAAATGCCTAGTACATAGAATATAAAGTTCTAACATTTCATTTTCCATGGAAGGTGAATGGATAGTTTTAACAGTTAATTTTTTGCCAGTATTTTGCAACAGCAGCTATAACAAGTCGTATGTCTTAATAATCAGAAAATGAAATACATATTTAAAAATGATCACCCCGGGGCGCCTGGGTGGCTCAGTCGGTTAAGCGTCCAACTTCAGCCTAGGTCGTGACCTCATGGTTTGTGAGTTTGAGCCCCACGTCTGGCTCTTTGCTGACAGCTTGGAGCCTGGAGCCTGCTTCGGATTCTGTGTCTCCTTTTCTCTCTCTCTGTTCCTCCCCCACTTGTACCTAGACTCTCTCTCTCAAAAATAAATATTTAAAAAAATAAATAAAAATGGTCAACCAATTTAAATTTTGTGGGGAGAGTTTAAGAGTGTTACAGTCAAAGAAATGTCTTCTTCCTCCTCCTCTGAGCCCTCCTCCAAATATTGTTTGATAGAAATTCTTACAGAAATTGTATAATATAATGGAGTGTTTTATTTTTATATTTAATAACACTCCCAAATAATAACCGAATATTAAAGATTGCAAACCTTGAAATGGCTGAGTTCTTTTGGTTCATGGATTTGCACACTTTGTCCTTTGGCTCCTCTCAAAGTGTGACATTATGAGAGAGACTAGATGTGATAAGACTTAAGGGGAGAAAAAGGTCCTGGTTACTGGCAGAAATATGGCCAGAGGGAGTCATAAATGTAATAAAAAAGGATTTCTCAAGTGCAGAAAAGAACTCTAGCTTCTCCATCCAGACGGTTAACCCCCTGGGTGGGCTGATTCTGTGTCAATCAGATCCAAAGTATATGTCTAGAGATTGGAAAGAAAACAAATACATTTGTGGGTCAGAAATGTCTCACTTGGTTTGAACTAACTGCTTTTCTTTCTCACTCATTTTCACTAGTTGGGGTATGTGTATGTATCTATATTCCTGTTTTTCTTTCTTTGATGGGTAACATGCTTACCGTTAACTTTGATACAATATAGTTTTGAAATACAGGTTGCATCTATTCAGACTTTTAATTTGAATTTATTTATCCTCTCTTCCTTCTTTTTAAAAAGACCAGAAGCCATTTATTTAATAGATGATACCCACACACGAAGAATTTATGTGTGTATTTGCTCCATAGGCTTTTGGTGAAACCCATTTGTCAGTTCAACAAAAGTCATTGAACATCTACTATGCTCAAGGTATCTTGGGCTTTATAAAGCTAAATGAAAAATAGGGTCCTTGATGTTTAGTCTTGGTGTGTTACCTTCTCCAGAAGCAGTTGCTTTTTAACAACAGGGTAACAACCTTGGTTGCATATCAGAATGACCTGGGGAGCTTGTTAAAAATACACCTGTCCATGCTCCAGCTCTCAGCTCAGGGAAATTCTGAACAGGCAGGGTCCAAGGTGTGTGGAGTTTCCACAACAAGCTCCCCACGTGAATCTGATAAACCAGGATTAAGAAACACGGCTCCAAGCGCAGAAAGAACGAATTACAGTTGTTCAGCCACAAGTCAACCAGGTGGATGCCCTTGAAATCTACAACATGGGCACCTGGTTAAAGTCGTGTTTATAAGGTTGGTTCTATTTCCACTGCTTTAATGTCGGATAGTGATAATCTGGAAAGCATCCCAGAGATAAGGCTGGGTCCAATCTTCTTTGTAAAACCCCTGGAACAAGACTGCTATGGAGGAATAAGGTAGCTACAGCCAAACGCCACCTCCCAAGCCTCCCCAAATACTCTGTCCTCCTTTCTATCTCACATGAGATATGGTTATTTGTGTAAAATTTCTCCTGCACTACACTGTGAAGTATTCCGGAGCAGGAGCAATCCTCTTTTTCTCCCACGAAGGAACCCAGTAACCCATACATAATAGCTATTGACCGGTGTTTTGAATCGAACTGAATCCTTCTCTTCCAACTTCTAGCGTCTGACCATATATACATATAACTATAACGGATATTTATAAAGAAAACCCATACAAGTATGTAATTGTTTAGAAAACATTTCAATCACACAAAAATGATTTACATAAGGAAGAAAGAACAATCAAATAAGCACCCACGGACCCACTCCCCAATTCATGAAGCAGGACGTTGCCAATACCTTTCAGGCCACCTGTTAAGCTAGAGCCTTTTGAACAGTAACAAGCTTCTGAAATTTAAATCAGAATGCTTGCGTTCAATCACCGGTTGATTGGATCATGCATTCACTTGTCAGGTGTGCCTTCTACGTCTCAGAACCCACGTAGACGAGGTGGTTATTTCTACCGTGGGAGTGAGGAGGGGTCTAAAGGGACGTAAGCTGCAGCCAGAAGCGTGCACACTGCCTCTGCGGCAAGCGGTCCTAACCCAGCTCGGCCCTCTCCGGAGCGGGCGGGGTTTGCTGTGCGGACACTTTGGGCAGAAACTACGCGTCCCGGCAGTCCGCGGGGCGAGTGGGCGGGGCCGGGCCGGGGCGGGGGCCGGGCGAGGGGGGCATTGTGTCGGGAGCGCCGAGCCGCATTTGTCTGCTCGAGGTGCTTCGCGAGAGAGCGTTGTTTTCGCCGGCCGGGGGCTGCAAGTGTCAGCGGCGGCCGCGGCCCGGCGCAAGACCGAGTCCGAGGACGCACGCGCCAGCTGGCCGCGATCGCAGGCAGGGGGCGGCGTGCCAGAGGAGCAACATGCAGATAGGCGCCCGGCGCCCTGACGACCCCTCCCGAGGCAAAGAGGCCGGGGCGGCGCTGGGGCGGTGGAGAGCATGAGGGAGGCCGGGGGGCGGCTCGGCTCGGAGCGCTGCTAGGGAGCGGTGCGCGCTGCACACTCGCCGGGGCGCAGCCGAGAGCGGGGAGCCGGGCGGGTCGCGCCACGGGGCGGGAGCCGGCCGCCGGGAGCTGTTCTGATTTCCGAAGCGAACGCGAGGGGCCCGGAGCAGCCCCCGGCCCCGGCGTGCAGCCAACATGGGCAACGCGGGGAGCATGGATTCGCAGCAGACCGATTTCAGGGCGCACAACGTGCCTTTGAAGCTGCCGATGCCCGAGCCAGGTGAACTGGAAGAGCGATTTGCCATCGTGCTGGTGAGTGCGCGGCGGGGCTCCGGGCGGGGAGGCGCAGCTGACCCCCGCCCCCTCTTCTTCTCCCGGCGCCGGGAGCGAGCCTCCTGTCCCAAGGGGGAGGCGCCCACCTTCCCCATTGTGGCCTCCCCAGCCTTACTCTTCTCCGCTCCCCTCCAGCCCCCGCGCTCAGCCCTCTCGGGGTCCCGGGATGGGGCCGGGGGCTCGGGGCGGGCTGCCTGGCCAGCCCAGAGCCCATTGTCTGGCGGGAGAAGCACCACGCAGCGCGTGTGCCGGGGAGGTGCGGCGTGGGCGTGAAGGGAAGGTGGCGCGGGCCGGGGAGAAGGGGGTGGCGTGCCGCTAAGGCTTTTTGTTAAAAAAAAAAAAAACAACAAAAAAACAAAACCCCAAATCCCCGCACCCCCCGAGTCCCTGCGGACCGTCCGGCATGCGGGGTCCCGGGCAGATGGGTGCATGTGGCCGGCAGCGGGTGGCGCGCGAAGGCGAACTTGGAGGCGGACGTAGCGGCTTGGCCGTGGGGAGCTGGCCCGAAAGGGAAAGATAAGGAAACCCGCGGCAGTGCGGCGCCCCGGTCCCTAAGCTGGGAGGGGCGGGATCTGAAACCCGGGCGGGAGAGCAGCTTTGCCTCAGCTCGTTCCTTTTGGTCTTAAACCTTAAACCACAAGAATGTGCAGTTTTGCGGGGACGTGTTTCGAGCTGTTCTGACATCAGGGTCGACCCCTTACCTCCCCCCCCCCCCCCCCCCAATCCCCGGCACACACAGCAAAATCCCCGGCTCCCTCTTGAAGTCTGCTTTTAGCTTTTTAAATCCAAGACACTGAAGACTCCCTTCTTTCTCCCTTCTGCTGGACTAAGTTTCTGAGCCCCTCCCAACCACAGCTTGTCAGTGCTGTGAGCTCCAGAGGGTGTGGCGGCCTCCCCCTCGACCCAGCCAGAGTCTGTACTACAGCTGGTCCCCAGACTTCCGATTTTTAGTGACCCAGCCTCCTTAAAGGGATGTTGGAAGGGAAACAGGCAAGATCCGACGCGTTCCTATTCCTTACACTTGTACATTTACCTTTTCTTAGCTAGTTACCTCTAAACTCTAAGAGGCTAGGCAGCAAGAGAAACTTGTGCTCAAGGCAGTCAAATTTGCGTGTGCCTGCGGGTGTTTGGTGTGTAACCTCCTAACTTTGGGAAGGGTTCTGAGTCTGAACACCGGGACATTTAAATTTGCCTTTCTTCAGGCCTTTTAAAAGGGCAGGTTTGACAGGGGGTATAACGTTCTGGAGGCTAGGTTAGCTTTGTGCTCTTCGAGACAACAGAGGGCAAAAGCTTTTTTCACGCCACCAGGAAAGTCTGGTGTGGCAGTCGGGAGATAGATGAGGCCGCCTGTCTTGCTTTGCATCTTCTGTGATCTCCCACAGCTGCTCCCGTCGTTGTGCAAGATGGGACACACTGAAATGAAACAGCATAGGCTTAATTACTTCTCAAGGCAGCCTGGGTGCATACTTGACCTGTCTTTCCAGGGACAAACGTTTTTATTCAAAATCCTCTTCCTTCCAGACAGATGGTTCTTACCTTCTAGCTCTGGGCTTTCTGTCTTTTCATCCTGTGGTGCTGTGTGTATGTACGTGTATACTGGAAATGGAAGGGCCAGTGACACAGGAAAACCAGATCACAATAATGCAATTAAGTTCTGCTCAATTGGGATAGCGTGTTTTGCCTGAGATTTCAGTTATGCTGTTGATTAATAACACATGATATGAATTAATCTTTAGAAAAAATGTTTCATCATTAGCATGGTGGATTTGTGTTACTCTTAAGTCTAGCAGTCACAGACTTAGTATGTCACATTTATGATTCTGCATCACAAACTCCTTGGGGCAATGGTTGGTTGTTGTGGTTACTTTTACTCTACTGTGTGTCACACACAATTGCTGGATGTGGTTCTTAATTGTTGATGATATTTAAGCACCTCACAACAAAAAACGAAACCAAAAAATATCAGGCTGACCTTTTCGGAATAGAGACAAAGCTTTTGGAGAAGTCTCAGCTTGGGGACTGCCTTTTTGGTGATGCAGTTGGACGTTAATGTGTTTATTGTAACTCCCCCTAGTCAGCTCTAGCTGCTATTTGGAAACCTACAAGAGGAATTAAAAGGTGTCCTCTTTATGCGCTAATGGAAGTCCAGAGTTAAGGTGATTTCTCTTAAGATAATTGTTTTTTTCCCTGAAGTTATACATGTGATGCTCTCAACTTTGGTTTTCTTTGTGAATTGCTTAAGTGGTCAACTCAAACCATTTAATTCTAGAGATCAAGGTAGAAGGATAAATTTTAGGTGGCATATTTTGAAGTACATATGTGGAGAAAATTCTTTACCCTGTGGCACAGGGAATCATCTTGGCATTATTGATACTAGACTTATTTCCTTATATGATGAACATCATATATGTGATTTGGGAGGAAAACTGGATAGTAGTACTGTACGGGAAAGTATACAAGCACCTCATTGTAAGTAAGTATGGTTTACGTCAATAATTAATGAGACAGTTCAGACATGGAAAACAATTACACTCAAGCTCTAGAATACTTAAAGCATTGGGAAGGAGTAAATAAAAATGAAAATGACAAGTCCATCTATTTCTGGAAAATCTTGAGACCAAACCTACTCAGACTGTTTCCTTACCCCTTCATCAGTCTAAGTTACATTGTATGACTCTAAAAAACTAATAGATATGAATGGAAAGAGGAAAGGAGAGAGTTAGAGATTGTGGAATTAAGATCAGTGGAGGGGTTAACTAAAAAAAATAGTAATTTTTATAGGAAAAGTTTTGAAATAGATTTGAATTCCTGAACTTCCTGTAATTAAAGACTAGTAAAAATTGGATCCAAATCTTAGGAGCTTAATCTTCCTAAGGAGAGTCTCTCTCCTTCTTGAGCTTGTCTTCAGCACTGTCATAGTAGTTATAAAATGTATTTCTGGGAAAACATTACTCCTTGTATACATGTAACTGTTTGCATCTTTGTACCTACCTTTCAGATAGGGCAGTAAAGTGATGTGCCTTTGTGCATACGTGTGTGATGTTTTTGTTAAACTGTTGGATAGAAGTATTTCATAAACTCAGTCATCTACTTTTATTCCTTTAGGGTGTGTATGTCACATATTTTACAGGTAACATTGGTGTGTATGTATTTTTTGGGTCCTACACATTTATAATTAAATATCCATGTGGCTCTTCATTGTATTAAACATTGCCTAAATGTTGGAAATATACATACATACACATACACCCTCCTCTGCCCTTTATTTTCAAAGATGACGCTATGAAGTTTATTTTGGGGTGGGGTGAAGAATTGATGGTCTCTGTCCAAGAACACCTTTTTCTACATTAGACATTCCGTACCATTCACTAATTTTTGGCTTGAAGTCATTGTTTACAAATAAAATATAAGTTCCCTAATGCCTTTGTCAAGGAGCTGTCGGATTCGTTCTTTGAATGTCAGAGGAGAGGATAATTTTAAGCCCTCTATCCTAGCTGCTATATCTCTGTGTGATATCAGATATCAGGCTGCTGTGCAAACAGATTCAAAAAGACGGATTAGAAAGTGATGGTTTAGGGCAGTATTATGTCTGATACTGAGAACTACTTGGGTGTGTGAATAATTTGAGTCGATTTCTTTCCAGTTTTTTTTTCCTTCTTGCCCTGAGGTTGAACATAGTCATTCTGCTTTAGGAAGAAGTAGGAACGTTTTCTGAGTACCTATTATGAACGCACCCCCCCCCCCCCCCCCCCCCCCCCCCCCCGCCCATGCTTACATTATTCATTTAATCCTCACAATCATTCTGGAAATAAAATTACCTAAGTTTCCCACAGTCCTACAGATATGGAATAACTGATCTAGGATTTTTAATCCAGATTGGGCTCTCTGCCCCCTCTCCCCCACCCCATATTATATTATACTTCCTGAGGCCTTTGAACTGGAAAGGGGGAAAATGCCTGGAGCTAGCAGTAAAGCTGTTTAAGAAAAAAAAAAAAATCCCTAAATCTGATAATGCAAGTTTCAAGCTGTATAAAATAGACAAAAATGTCTTAGAAGTGACCGCTGTGAGGTGCGCTTGATGTTTTATTTTCAATGTCAAACATTTTGGCATCCTCACTATGCCGTTCCATTTTTCAGGCATGGAGTTAAATACTGATTTGGTCTGAAAGTGTGCTCTTTGGTTTTTTCTATCGAGGCAGACTTGAACTACCTTGGTTGGGAATTTAGGATTTCCAAATCAGAGGAGAGACAATCTGTCAGTGCCATGCATATACTGTGAATGTAATTACTTGTGAAAGGACAAGGAAAGTCAAGTTTTAACGTTTATTTCCCTTTGCAAGGTGTTGTTCTCTTTTAACCACTTCCAAGGAGAGCTCTTGCCATGCAGTCTGCTGAGCAGATGGATGGGTGAGAGTGTAGTTAGGTCATCGTCAGATGCTTGCTGATTTTTCTCACATCCTTTCTCCTGTTACGGAAAGGAGGTAGAGAAGTTGGGCTGGGGGCAGGGTGGAGTGTTGTAACTTTGAGCCATTCTAGCTCATCCTAGGTACTATCACTGAACCGCTTTATTTCACCAAAGTTGGGAATATATGCTTCTTATTGGGGTGCATTCCACCTCCCATAATGCCAGTATATTTGGATATCCAGTACAGAAATCAATCAGAGGTTATTATCTGAATACAAATGTTTGGCTCCAGTAAGAGGCTGGCAGCAACACAAACTGATGACCTTTGGGAAGAAAAGGTATGCATGCCCTTAAGTCCTTAGGCGATAAGAATTACTTTTGCTGGTGGCCTCTCATTTAGCAAATAGCATTGGCCTGGGAGGCAGGAGACCTAGTTTCTAGAATTAATCTGCTGCACCAGGTTGAGCAAGTTAAAATCTTTCCTCTGGTCCTTGATTTTCTTCCTCTGTAAGTTGGAATAAAATTTGACACAACTGGGGCGCCTGGGTGGCTCAGTCGGTTAAGTGTCCGACTTCAGCTCAGGTCATGATCTCGCGGTCCGTGAGTTCGAGCTCCACGTCTGGCTCTGGGCTGATGGCTCAGAGCCTGGAGCCTGCTTCTGATTCTGTGTCTCCCTCTCTCTGCCCCTCCCCCATTCATGCTCTGTCTCTCTCTGTCTCAAAAATGAATAAACGTTAAAAAAAAAAAATTGACACAACTATTAAGATAGATTTTTTTTAGATGCTAGCACTTGAAAGTGTAAAACTTCCAGAATCTACCATCCTGTGCTCCATCAGCTGACTTTGCATTTTGAAGAGCTTTGTGCAGGACTGTGTTTTAGCTGTATTCCGTGTGGTCTAGAGAGTAGAATTTCCAGGGTCATTGACTGAAAGTCCCCTAAGCTTAAGGAAAAGTATATTAACATTTAGAGTTGTCAAAGAAATGAACAGTGAGCTCTCCGTTAGAGTTGCTCACACAGAAGCTGTGTGAAGAATGCTGGTGACTGGAAGTTCTTTGCAAACCCAAGACCTGGCTAGTGCATTATTGGCTTCAGTGGTGCCCTCTTTGAGGTGAGCCTGCTGTCGGCAGTTTCTAGACCTAGAATCCTAGCACCTGAGAGTGGGGAAGGATTTCCCCCCTCCCCCCCCCCCTCTGCCGCGTAGAGTCCTCCTGGGCTTAAGAAAAAAGTGTGGGCTCATGTTCTGGAAATTCATTTTACTTTACAAAAACTGGTCCTTGAAGGGCTTGGTCTTAGAAGTGTGCTCCTTTTTTTCATACGTAGGACTTGGGGCTAAAGGGCAAGGTGAAGTGGGCTTCTTTATGCTCACGGGTAACATGTGGCATGAAGATGGCTGATAGAAGCAGCACTGATTCCAGATGATCCTTTCCACTTGGCAAGAGAGTGCTGGTAGTTGGAAGCCTCTTAGGAACAAAGCACTGACACCTTAGAAAAGAACAGACTGAATTGCTTAAGAGTGGGGGAGTGAGTTGCAAACTGTCTCTTCCCTTCTAGAATGGGGGATGTTTCTTCCTTTTCCCCACCACGAGGACTGTGTCCCCAGGCTTTGGGGTCATGGTTTGTATAGAGAGGCTTCATGCACCTGGTTCGCTCTCATCTACTTGAATACTGCTGGCAGAGATAACTCCTGTCTTTTCTTTCCTTTAAGATAGTGTCTGCACAGACTGCAGGTGGTCTCCCACTTTCCCAGTCACCCTTTTCCCTCTTTTCCCGGAGCTTTCAACCAAACACCGAGGAGTATACAGTTTCCATTGGATATAATTTGGAAGCAGTGTCTGGGGAAAAGCTGGTAGGCCGGAGAGCTGTGATGCAGCGGAGGCCCACAGATGTGGGCCAGGATGGCTGGGAATTCCTACTTGAGGTTTAGTGGTATTTGTTGTAAACAGGAGAAGTGTACTTTCTGCTCACAGTCTTAATAAAACAAACTGAGTCACATCTTCATGCCCACCACACACAAAACAAAAACCCATGACCAGTGGCAGAGCTTACAGATAGTCACCTCATAACAAACTTTTTCTAGTTTTTAGGACACACCAAAGGTGTTCCTCAGATCACATTTTTGGTGTTCTTGTGCAGCCTGTAATGGGCTTTAGTGACTTGGAATTCACATATAGTCTACTTTGTTCTTTGAGGAGTTGCTGTTTGTAAGCCCCTCTGTCCATTGCTACAAAAGCTGAAAGCTTTGAGGTGTTTAGATCCTGCTATAGCCGCAAGTAATCTCTCGACTGATTTTTGTGGGGTAAATGGTGCCTGTGCCTGGTTTATACTAAGAACTTGTTGGCTTTGGGAAAGGTGTCCGATTGTTTACATTTTTGGCCCTGTGGCTCATGTTGGGCACTAAGGTATGCCTGTTACCTAAAGGTCCTGCCTTGAATTAAGGATTTGCTCTGGAACCTGACTTCTTTTCTGTGTTGTTCTTTTTTTCCCTTGGGAGTTGCGCTGAACGCTTGAAGGCAGGATAATGAAGGGATTGACAAACCGAAATGGTAGTCCTCAAACTTGGCTGTATATTGGCATCACCTGGGAGCCTCAAAAAACCATGGATGCCTGGGTTGATAAATTGGGTGTAGTAGGAAAGGAATTGTTTAAGAAGTACCAAAAATTATGGGGAAATTAGGCTAAGTGGAGAAGAGGTTAAAAAGAAAATAATAAAAAATAACAAACAAAATTTTCCCCCCAAAATCTTAAAGACCTTTGATTGAACTGAAAGCATCAAGATGAGAAATAAGAAATGGATCAAAGTCTGTTGAATTTTAGACTCATTTAACTATTTAAGAAATGATCATCAAATAATCATGATGAAAATTGACAGAGAAAGTTCTATATATTATAGCTCAAGAGTGAACAGTGGCCCTGAGGTGTACTTCTGGAGTAGGAAAATCAATAAATCAATTGTATTTTTGCTTAGGCCTCTATTCTCAAGCTTAATTGTTTGTTGGTTCAATGTAGGCCTTTTGCTTTGATCTCTGGTTTTACCACTTACAAAGACTTGATGAGCTTGGCTTCCCGGAGAGAAATTCAAATACACTTGTGAAATGTAAACAACATTCATTTATTAAGAATCCTATAATCAGGGCAAATTGGCATGCTTATATAAGCAATTAGCTTTGAGAATAGAAAGATAAATAGGATGGTAGGTCAAGAATGAGCTGATTGTTCTCCATGCAAGACTCTAGTTATTTCTTCAGTAGTTATAACCTAAGCAAATAGACATTCCTCTTATTCATAATCTTTAGCATTTGTGGTTTGGGATTTGAGGACAGCGTATGTGGTTTTTTGAATTGAGAGGATAGAGGCAATTATTGTCTCATTTTCATCTAGAAATATAAATAAATCATTCAAGGAAATGTAGGTAGTTTATAATCAGATAAAACTTTGCAGTAATTGGGAACAGGGCAAGAGAAGGTTTGGATTTAGATGGGAATATTAAAGAATGATAATGGAGTTATTTTTATTTTGGTGGGGAAGGTAAAGCAGATGACATACAATGGCACAAAGATGGAAAATAAGCTCATTTATTTACTTTAAGGGAGTGTGTGTGTGTGTGTGTGTGTGTGTAGAAGAAAGCATTAGGATAACTAATAGGAGACGTTGGTAGGACACAATTAGATTTGTTCCATGGCAACATTGCCCAGTGAAGTCAGTACTGCCCCACCTCATCTCTGTGAAAGCTGGGGAGCCTATTTGCAAAGGCTAAGAATCCGGTCAATGGGTTTTGTAGGTTACTTTCACTTCTGGCCCTTTTAGTCCCCAGTATGGTCAGTCTTGTGGTTCTTCTGAGGAAGCTGTCTCTTTTTAGTGACAGTGGGCTATCTTGAATAATTGGGATTTGTTATCCCCAAGGACTTCTGCCTGGTGAACTTAGAAGGCCAAGTCAGTCCAAATGTCTTGGGACCGGGAAGCTATAAACTTGGAATTGGTGAGTCCTCGGGCCTTATCACACAATCCTTATTCCACTGCCAACGAATGGGGCCCTCCAGATGTTAACCAGTAGGGACTGTTTAGAACTATGTGGCCTTCTGGGTTTGTGGAACCATTAAGCTTGCCAGGTTCATTCTCTCCAGTGTCCTTTCTCAATAGCAGTTTTGAGTGTCAGAGTTGTTGGCCTTGTGGAAAGCATTTGTTTGCTTTAGAAATTTCTAGATTGTGAATTTACCAGATCCTCATTTAATGGAGTACTTCTTTAACATTAGTATTTTTTAAAAATAGGTTTTCTTTTGTTAATTTTTTTTTTTTTTTTTTTTTTTGAGAGAGTGCTTGGCATGCGTGAGTGCCAGGGGGTGGAATGGGGTGGGGGGGGAGAGCATCCCAAGTAGGCTCAACACTGTCAGCACAGAGCC
>NC_056667.1:145469843-145604843 GCF_018350195.1 Panthera tigris
GGAGGCTTTAACATAAACCATAGGAGGTCTGCTACAGCAATCAGAACGTAGTGATGAGGACAAAGATTCAGGATCAAGTAGATAGCAAATGATACAGTACGACAGATCAAAATAGATATGGTCCTTGGTGATTTGGGTTATAGTCAGGGTAACCATAAGGACCATTGTCCTGGCATGATTAATAGCTCTCATTTTACTCTCAAAATTTCCCTGAGTTCTTTGGACAATGAATTACATGGTTACCTTAGTTACAGTGGAAATAGCGAGAAAGCCTGAGTATGAGGAGATCTGCCTCAGGCATTTAATAGCTATCTGATCTTGTCCAAGAAAAATGAACTCCATCCTATAAAATGATGATAAGAGTTGAGGTTAGGCTTCATTATTGCAGCATCTAAGGTCTCCTTGCCTCCCTCTCATTCCACAACCCCCCCCCCCCCACTTCCAACCTGCAGAAGCTTTTCTAGTCTGGGGTCAAAATGTGCTTCTTGTAAAAATCATCATATTCTTCCAAATGCACTGCCTTCTTCAAAGTCCTTTCTATATTTCCAAAGGCCTGAGCATGAAAACAAAATAGCCTGTCAAAACTTTCTATCACCTCTGATCCTTTTCTGAGCTAACAATCATGGAATGATTTAGCTGACAAGCCATTCAGGGACAAGAAACATATAAGTTAATACTTTTAAAAAAGCATCCAACTATAATTGTTTGCAAAGGCTATAGCTTTTTGGTTCTTAAATTCCAGAGTGGTAGAAATTCATCTCACCATCAGGATCTGCAATTGTGGGAAAAGATTCTTCAGGAAAATGCCAACAGAGAGTGGTTGCAGGTAAGGCTTTGGTATATTAAAGTTGTTTAAGTGTGGAGTCAGTTATGTCAATAACATAGCTTCATATCTTTGTACCATTCAACCATGTTTAATTTGGTCTTTATTTTCCCCCTCTCTGCCCCCCACCCCCACAAAAATCCTAAACAATTATGTTGTAAAGCGTGTCTTTAATCACCTGTAGAAGTCGAACAAATTTGGGGCGCCTGGGTGGCTCAGTCAGCAAGCGTCCGACTTCAGCTCAGGTCATGATCTCACTGTTCGTGAGTTTGAGCCCCTCGTCAGGCTCTGTGCTGGCAGCTCAGAGCCTGGAGCCCGCTTTGGATTCTGTGTCTCCCTCTCTTTCTGGCCCTCCCCCACTCACACTCTGTCTCTCAAAAATAAACATTAAAAAAATTTAAAAGAAAAAAATCTATTATCTCAGTACTCTAACATTTGGACTAAAACTTGCTATTTGGTGTCAGGGAGCCTTTTAGTCTTTTGTGCCAATGAAAAGGAGAAGGGCTGTCTGCTTCACATATAGTACATTGTAAGAATCACTTCATACACCCAGTTGATATTAAAATAAATTCAATGAACTAAATTATATTTGTGGTTACTGGAGTCAAGAGTAACTCCACCCCCGTATAGATCGTGCTGTCAGTAACTTACAGGGTGAGACTCAATTCCTTTTTCTCTGAGTCAGCCACAAATTGTCTTGAGTCTTTGTTCTTGGAGCTTCAAGGAAGTTAGGAAAACTTACATAAATCCTTAAATAAGTAACTAACTAAATAAATAAAATAATGATTTTTTTTAGTCCTAGGACAACTTCCCACACCTTATAAGCATTGTTTACGTTGATTAAACATATTCATTCTGTTACCTGAAGGCAGAAAAATGTGTGGCTGATGTGTGGGGATGGGAAATGAGAGATAAAATACAGATTGTCCAAGGAACAAAAATTGGAGGCTTGGTTCTGAGAAACTTGCACTTTGTATCCAGAAGAAGCCCAGATTCTGGAGCAAGAATGAATGAATTCTAGAAGAAGTCCTTTATGGAACAATAACACTGTTGATCTGTGCCTTAAGATCTGGTCACCTCACAGGCAATTCTTTGTTCCCTAGCCATGCTTCATCAGGAATCCCTTTGAGTCCAATGGTGGATGATCTCTCAGATTCTAACACCAGCTTCCTTTACTACTTCTGGCTCCAAAATGAGACGGCTGGTTGACTATAATTTCTTAAACATGGTAAGTGTATTTTTCCTATACTTCTATAGCCACAGTGCATCTTAGGGAGGTACCACCAGCCATCCTCTAAAATTGGGACTGAATCCCACAGATGGTTTCAGTGTTATAGAAGAAAAACAATGTTCTAGGAGAAAATTAGGATGGGACAGACTTTCCGGAAGTCACTCTACCCGCACATTCTCGTGGGATTTCACAGCAAGGAAATTAGGCCTTGCTTCTCTGAGTTAGAAAAAATTTATTAGACAATGAGACAGGATGTGTCCTACCACTGATATGCTTCATACCTTATCATTAGATCTCACAAAAATAAAGGCATAGAAAACAAACTTGGTGAGAGCTTCTCAAGGAATCCTTTGTAACATCGTTGTACTCTAATTCTTCCCCTCTGTGTTATCCATAACACCCAATTTGCCACAACTAGATTGAATCAAGTATAAATTCATTTAAAAATTATTTTCAGGATTTAAACTTCAAAGAAGTAAATCAGCTGACATTATCCAGCTAGGACAAAGTAGACTTGAGACACACTTGGGTAATCTCTCCACCTCCAAAAAGCTGAGGAGAACTATGACAAGGAAGAAAGTTTTTTGAAAGCATACTCTGTGTCCTGTTATCTGGCCTGTCTTTGAATACAATTAATTCAACTATGTGATAGGAAAAAGAAACATGAAAATGAAGGTTTTAAAAAAATAGAGGTGGTTTATAAAGAAATACATTATGCCTCAATTTTAGTTACATAAGAACTGCTCAATGCTCACATAGTCAAAATAAACACAGACCTTAGGTTGCTTTTCATGTGTGTTATGTTTGAAATTTGTCTAGCTTTAATGTTACTTATCCTTAAGTTTAATGTGCAAGCTACTAAAACACATGAACAGTGTGGGGATAGAGTTGAATTATGTGAAGTCCATTATAGAAAGAGTAGTCTTTGGGCTTGCTTTTTTAAAAATTCACCTGGAGTTGTCATGTAGTTAAATACCAGTCTCACTTATTACATACAATCTGACTTAATACTTGGGATTTTTTGCATGTACTAAAAAGGCTTATCTCTTGTTTGTGTCAGGTCTGTGAACATAAATGTCAAGAATAAGAGATTCTTTTCTTTTGAAATGTGCCTCTGATCATAAGCATCTTGATCAACGTAAGGGTAATTCTCTTCATGCTAATATTTGAATTTCAGTTATAATAACTCCAGGAAGAGTTGGCTTTCACCTTCCTCTTTCAACTGTCCAAGACATGGAAAGAGATTCCCAAAGACCTGTTCATTCATGCTGCTGAAAAATAATTCCAAAAAGCTTCAACCTGCTTCAAAAAAAAAATCAAATCCATTCTCAAATGAAGATTTTTCAATCCTTAAATCTAAAGAACCAATTGCAGACCTGAAAGTAATTCAGCAGAAACAATGACACTCATTTGTTTTTGTTTTTGCATTTTAATACCAGATTGCTTTAAAACCACACCTATTTCATTCAAGAATTTCCATACATGTAGTCAAATTTCTTGTGTTTTCTCCAAATGTACATTTCCACAAAACTAGAAGAGTAATTTCCAAACATAACCACACATCAGAATCCATGAAAAAAAAATTCAATATACATTTTAGCAGTCCATCCCATATTTGCAAATTCATAAGTCAAATGCCAATTTTAGGTCAAGCATTTGAATATTACTCTCTAGAATATCTCTAATGTGATATTCTTATACTTGAATGCATTTGACAACTGAATAATCTTTTTCACATCTAGTAACAGTGATTCTCTCTGTATTTTTCTTTTTTTATCAAAGATAACACTGCCTTGGTTTTGTAAACTTCATTATATTGGTACCCTGTTATTTTTCTCTCCTCTCTCTAACAGATCTTAAAATCTAAATCATTATAACTTATCGAACGTTTTATCTTTCTACAGTCATGACTAGTCTGCTCGTGTTTAAAACAAGCCAAAAAACCAAATTAACCAACCAAACGAAACACCTTGTAAGATCCATGGTGACAGTGAATCCCAAAGTTCTGAGCAGAAATGAGAAGAAACTATAGCTCAACGTAGCAGATGCTGGTGAGTAGATATGGACATCTAATGCAAGACAACAAGGCTATCTTTAATGTCTCCAATAGCTGCCAGGTGACATTGGACTGGAAGCTAGGGTGAGGATCACTCCACTAGATTGGACCACTGAAGCCCCATAGTGGCAGAGGCACTAGGAAAGCAATCAATTAAGTGAGGCAGTTTAAGTGAAGTGATGATTGGGCCCAAAAAGTAAGGCTATTTCTCAGCCACAAAAGAATCCTGGTGATACCAAGCCAGGCACTTCTCATAGTGACTTCGCACATAGACACGTGTGTGCACATATTTGGAGGTGGCACAAAGTTCTTCATTCACAGTTACCCAGGGCTCCCGTTCCACCTTCGTGTCCCCGTGCTTCTCTGGATCACTGAACTAGCAACAGCATTTAAATGTGGGCTATAAATGTTCCTAACGAAATTCAGGGAGAGACGGAGGAGATCCAGGAGAGAGCCATCTTCTCTATTTCTGGATAAAAGTTTTATTGTTTGTGAATAAATAAGGATGGGTAAGTAAGTAAACACACACCCACACTCACACACACACAAAGAAATAGTGTTCTCTTTCTGTATAACAAAAAGTCAAACATTGTATCCATGAATTGGAAGACCAAAACATTTATGAAAAATGATTTCTTCAGAAAACAGTAAGATTCAAACCATGGCTACTTTTTTTTTAAGTTTAGTTATTCATGTTGAAAGAGACAGTGCGCACATGTGCACACACATGTGAAAGTGGGGGAAGGGCAGAGAGAGAGGGAGAGAGAGAGTCCTAAGCAGGCTACGTGCTGTGAGTGCAGAGCATGACTCAGAGCTCAGTCTCAGGAACTGTGAGATCATGACCTAAGCCGAAATCAAGAGTTGGACGCTTAATTGACTGAGCCACCAAGCACCCCCAATCTATGGCTTCTTCTAAATCTCCATAAAAAACAATAATTGATTTCTTTAAAAATAAAGCCTTGGTGAAACAATACGGGGGAAATGAAGAGGAAACCAGAAGAGACATACAATTTTTTTAAAAAAGTTAATAGGATAAATGAAGAGTTTAAAACAAAATAGTTAACCACACGTTTTGAAAATACAAGCAGTATTGAGCAGAATCAATAAGAGATACAAGAAATAAGAAGAGTTGAAGAATTTGGAAGAAAATTACTGAAGAATAAATACATAATTGTTTTGTCTTCTTTGTTTTTTTTTTTTTTTTCAGCATCAACTAGAATAAAATAGAAGTGTTATGCAAAGATTAAACAGAAGAAAGTTTCTCTGGATTTAAAATGCGTACTACATACCAGAAAATATTGATAACAACAGTTAGCTAAGTCCTAATAGAAGTTTTAAATACTGGGACATATAAAGACACATTTTTGTTTTAAATATTAGGTAAGAATCCAGGCTGAATGAAAGGCATGTTCTTTATGATGAATGAAATGTGTTGTTGACATGATGAAAAAATTGAACCATTTAGAATAGTCAGTGGAACACTAACTGCCATAGGAAGACAGAGAGAGTTCAGAGGTAAATAAAAATAAAAGTTAAACATCCATACATAAAACTAATACTTAATAACAAACAAAAAAAAATGTAATATAACCATTTAGAAGGTTAAAAATACTTTTAAAATGGTATTGAAAACAAAGGATTTGAATGGTGTCAAAGCCAAATCACAGACCCTTTAGAACGTTATGTCATTGAAAAGACTACATCATAACTTATAGACTGTGTTCAAATCCAAAATCACAGGAAAATTTATAACATAAAACATAGTACAATTATAAACAAATATAAAAATCATGTAATCCTATTCGGATAATATACATTATTATATTCTACAATATACAATATGTATGTATGTATTATACAATACAATATAATATATTAATACTTATATATATTCAGTATAAAGGTCATGCAAAAAATACATTCACATTAGAGACTCTCATAAAAAACTGAACATAAATAAATTTAAAGATTAATAAATTGGGGGAAAAACTTAATTGATAGATTTGAAGATGAATATCTGAAGAGATTTTAAAAAGTGATACATGTTCTGTAAGAACCCTTAGCCAAAATGAAAAAGAAACTATAAATTTATAATGTTACAAATTAGAAACAGAATATAAGCGCTAATGTTCAGAAGATCTATATTCGTAGAAGAATATTATGCCGAGTTTCAAAACAATAAATTTGGAAATCTTAGGAAATGAAAATTTTCTAAGAATATATGTATTAATATAACTGAAAGATAATTTTAACCAAATGTATTATAGCTTAAAAGAAATTTAGCCAATTAGAATTAAAGTTATCAAAGAACTACTCCCATGAAAGGAATTTTACTGAGAAAGTTTAAATATAGTGTCCATCAGACATTAAAGAATAAGTTAATTACTGGATTTTTTTTTTTTTAATTTTTTTTTAACGTTTATTTATTTTTGAGACAGAGAGAGACAGATCATGAATGGGGGAGGGTCAGAGAGAGAGAGGGGGAGACACAGAATCTGAAACAGGCTCCAGGCTCCGAGCAGTCAGCACAGAGCCCGACGCGGGGCTCGAACCCACAAGCTGTGAGATCATGACCTGAGCCGAAGTCGGACGCTCAACCGACTGAGCCACCCAGGCGCCCCAATTACTGGATTTTTAAACTGTTTCTTGCATGTGTGCTGAAAAGAAAGGTTTCTGAAGTGATCTTCTAAAGTTAGTTTAATTCGGAATTTAATCTGTGAAATTTGATAGGTAAAAATGTCAAATGAAGACCATTCTCACTTATGAATATTAGGAAAAATCTAAATATTTGTGAAACATATTTATCAATATAGTATCAATTAGATACATAAGATTTATTCTAATAATGATAGTATGAATCAATGTTAAGAAATCCATAATTCATCATGTTAAAGGATCAATAGGAAAAAACACTTATCGTTAACTACACAGATACCAGAAACAAAATGGCTGAAAATACAACCATGATTGATTTTAAAAAACCAAAAACACATTAAAACAAGAACAGAACAATGAATAAAAAACTCAAACCATCTCAATTTAAAAACGAGGATTGTCCTTTAAAAAATGAAATTAGGAGGAATATGCACATGATTAACACCACTATTTAACCTCATCTTTAGAATAGTTATCTAATGCAATTGTTCAAAACCATAATGTTAGATATATAAATATTAAAAATATGATTGCTGTGCTATGGTTTATGATTCATGTGATGGCCCATATGGAAAATCAGTTAATTAAAGTGGCAAACTGTATAAAACAAAAGCACTCTTTTTTTTTAAGTTTATTTATTTTGAGAGAGAGAGAGAGAGCATGAGCAGGGGAGGGGCAGAGAGAGAGGGAGAGAAAGAGAATACCAAGCAGGCTCTGCGCTGTCACCACAGAGCCCAAGGTGGGGATCGAACTCATGAACCCTGAGATCATGACCTGAGCCTAAACCGAGAGTCAGATGCTCAATTGACCGACCCACTCAGGTGCCCCTAAAACAAAAGCAGTCTTAGGCAGTAAAACAAATAAACAAAAAAATTGCCTGGAAAAACATGTTCTCAATCTAATAAATAAATACTTAAAATCATTTAAAAAGGAAATTGTTAAAACAGACTGAAAATTTCCAGGAAAAGCGATGATGGAAGATTTGCTAGTTTCAGAAACATATTACTATAAGCTTAAAACAAAAAAATCCTCAATACATTGGTGCCAAAATAGAATGGTAAATGGCTGGAACCAAAAAAAAGGTTATATGTATCCCTTGTGTGTGTGTTTTATTTCTCAAGGCCTTTTGAAGTCTCAATGAAGTTTTAATTGAAATATTTAACAAAAGACAGAATTGTGCATCTCCTTTGATCAGGAAATTAAATCTAATTAAATCTAAGAATTAGCCTTAGGAAAAACAATTCTCACAAATATGTCAAAATGTGTATGAAAATAAAAATAATAAGGAATTTATGAAATAAATCATGGGTATTGGCCAGTGGAATACTCTCTACAGCCACTAAAATAATGATATAAATTGTTAGTTTTGAGAGGGGAAGATGTTTATTTTTTACTACGAAGTGTGTAAAGCAAGTGTATTCAGTCTCATTCCATTTTTGTAAACATAAAATCAGCACATGCATATAAAAAATGTCTGAAAAAGTAAGTGTGAGAGAGATAATGGAAATGCTTTATTTTCTTCTCTGTAGTTTCAGACACCTATAAAAATTTTTAAGTCTTATAATCATAAAATAATGCTGGTATTAGCATATTTTGAAGGTAATGAAGAAATAATTTACCGTTCCTCGTTTCTCCAGTTCATTCTTTAATTCTCTTCAGCATGTTTCAAAAATGTCTCTCCAGCATTCTTTTTTTTAAAATGTTTCTTTATTTATTTGGGGGGAGAGAGCGAGAGAGAGCGAGCACTAGTGGGGGAGGGGCAGAGGGAGAGAGGGAGAGAGAGAATCCCTAGCTGTCAGCACAGCCAGACTCAAGACTCTATCTCATGACCTGCGAGATCATGACCTGAGCCAAAATCAAGAGTCACAGGCTTAACTGACTAAGCCCCTCAGGTGCCCCCCTTTTTTTCTCCAGCATTCTTTTTTAAACATTTATTCAATTTTGAGAGACAGAGAGAGGCAGAGCATGAGCAGGGAAGGGGCAGAGGGAGGGAGACACAGAATCTGAAGTAGGCTCCAGGCTCTGAGCTCTCAGCACAGAGCCCGAGGCAGGGCTTGAACTCACGGACAGTGAGATCATGACCTGAGCCGAAGTCATACCCTCAACCGACTGAGCCACCCAGGCGCCCCTCTCCAGCATTCTTAAGGCAGCAATAATAATAGGATATGAACAGGAGACCAGAATAGAATAACATGACAGGACTTTTCCCCTGAGCTCAGGTGAATCACCATTATTCCTGGATATTCTTGGAAATACCTGGAGACTTTTTATGATTGTGCAGTAATTGTTCAGTTGGCCCTCAGTTCTTTTTCAAGAGGAATTGTTCTATAAATAGGTGTTATTTGGTAGTTTCGGTGGAGGAGGTGTGTTCAGGGTTTTCGCATGTCGCTATTTTGGATCAGAACCTCTGGAGACTTTTTTATGAATAAAGAGAATGCGATGAAACAGCTAACAGCGTAGAGGTCTTGAGGTCCTCATATTACCATGAATGCTTTTGTATTCGAATCCCATTAATGTGTGTGACATATAAGCCATTCATATATGAAAGTTAACATATCTCCTAATTGCAAACCCATTTACTTATTTAAAGAGAATTTCAAATCATTAATATATAAAAAAAATATTTCAATTGGACACTGTAAAGTGAATTTATACTCTAAATGAAAAATTAAATTCTCTTGACAGAAAAAGGTACTGGGCAAGTTTAAGCTCCTGGATTAAAATCTTCAACAGAAAGATAAATGTGCTTATCTTTACATTTTTAAAAGCAATCGGTCCAAGAATAAGGAAACAAAGATCAGCTACGTACAGTTGAAAATGATTAAAAGAAACCAATTGTAATTTTAAAAGAATCAAAACCTCTTAATGAGACTTAGTGAGCGCTGAATTACCACTGGTTCCCTAAAATCAAATCTAAATTTAAATAAAAATAAGATTCATCACCTTAATAATATATGCATTTATAAAGTTGCATTTTGCTGCTGGAAGTTTCATTGTTATAGGAGTGTAAATGCTAATTTAATCTGAAAAAGTATTATTTATAATGATGTGTCCCAAAGCAGGCATATCTATCAGAGCAAAAGAAATTTTTTGAATTGTTAAGGTGAAAGAAATTTATAAAAAAACTTTGTCTTAAATAAGTATTATTGTTTATATTCTGGTTATGAAAGTAACATACATTGTTGAAATTTGGAAAATAGAAAAAAGTGTAAAGAAGAAAATAAAGATCATAATCTCACTGTTCTAAGGCAATTGTTATTAATATTTTGGTGTTTTCCTTCCAATAATTTTTTTCTTTTTGGAAATAAATCTTTCTTCTGCCAAACTGAAATCATACTCTGTGAATTGCTTCTATATTGCTTTTTTCACTTCATGTTATATTATAAACATATCTCCAAGCTATAAAGAATTTTTCAAATGCGTTGTTTTTGTTTCATACTATTCCAATGTATGCAGTACCATAATACATTTAAACATTCTATAAAGTTGGACATTTGAGTTGTTTCCAATTTTTTAATTAAAAATAATGATTCAATAAGCACCGTTATACATATGTTTTGCCCATATTTTCTATCTTTTCCTCGGGAAAAACTCCTGAAAATGAAATTTCACAGTAAAAGTATAAGAAATGTCACAGATTCTGAACATAATTTCTTTTCAGAAAGCTATACCAATATACACTCTCACTTACTAGGTAAACATATGCCTAATAAGAACACTGGGAATTAACCTTTTTAAAAAAAAAATAGATTTTACTTGGTACCAAAAACATATTATAACACCTAGAGCAGTTTTTATACAGTTATTCATTCCATGACAAAGGGAATTCTCATAAGAAGAAAACCAAGGAATTTCTATTTCTTCCCCCAAACAAGTCATTTCAATCTCCTTCAGAGGTAGTCCAAATTTCCCATTTCTTGGACATCAACTTGTCCTTCTCTCTTTTTGGTTTTCACCAGCTGCAGACATCTGCTCTAAAGAGCTTACATGAACTCTCAACTAATTGTCTTCTACAAAGGATTCATTATTTCCTATCATTGGGGCCATCAGCTGTGCTGTGTGTATCTAAACCTGTGTGTTCCTGGGGCGCCTGGGTGGCTCAGTCAGTTGAGCGCCCAACTTCGGCTCAGGTCATGATCTCACAGTTCGTGAGTTCAAGCCCCGCGTCGGGCTCTGTGCTGACAGCTCAGAGCCTGGAACCTGCTTCGGATTCTACGTCTCCTTCTCTCTCTGCCCCTTCCCCGCTCATGCTCTGTCTCTCTCTCTCTCTCTCAAAAATGAATAAACATTAAAAAAAAATTATAAAAAAATAAATAAAAATAAACCTGTGTGTTCCTTACCAAAGAAGGCATCTTGACTTGGAAGAAAGGACATAGACTCTGCATTGAGAAAAGAGTTCCAGGCCCTCCTTTTGCATACTGAGGCTAAACCCTCTGACGCTGAGCTTCTATATTCAAAGCCTAAACGTGCCATCTCACAGGATTATTGTGAAGATTTGAAAATAATGAGGAGCTACCTAGAAACCAGTATTAATTAGGTACTGAAGAACCTTTGAGGTATGAACAAAAGAGCAAAAAATATGAGTTCTCATTTCGAACAAAATAAGCCACTCCCATCATGTAGGTAAACCAAACGAAAGGTTAAAATGAATTATTCTTAGAAGGTGAAAACACCAATGGACTCTTGCATTTCAGAATTTTTTTTACTTATGTCTTTTAGAGGATTCTGTGTTTGGGAGAACAACACAAATTAAGAAGACACTGTAACAAGCCAAAAATTATTACCAAATCAGGTTCGCTACTCCTGCAAAGGTGGTTGCCTGGTTTTTTGTTAAGGTCTATTTCCAAACTTCATTAAAATTTATGTTTCTTGCTTTAAAAAGAAATCTGTGCCTACCAAAGCACTTCTAATATGACATAAGCACATAAAGGGTAGACCGGTTTCTATATTCTGCTCCACATTCTTCTTGTGGTCTCTGATAAACTAGGGAATACAGGGCTTACAGTTTTTTCTCTGGTGGCGGGAAGACTGGAATGAAAGAAATATTTTCCGAGCCATACAAATTGTTAAAATCCAGTAGATTTCAGCAACAATGGTATTCCTAATGAGTTTTAAGTGGAAGGAAAGGGATTGAGAATAGTCTTGATACTGTCTTATCTTTCACCAGTTGCTGCTAATCTTTTGAAAGGTTTTCTATTTTTGACCTACATTCAGACGGACCCTGCTGTTTGACAAAGCTTATTTTCAAGTCTGATTCACAAGAGCGTTGCAGGGACTCCAAGGCTTGGAGGTAATTCTCCTAGAAATATAAAAGTTTCCTTTGGATAATTAACCACTGCCACAGGAAGCTTGGAGTACCTAGAAATCTGACTTTCCAGGACAACATCCCTCTATTGGTAGAGCTGAGGAAACAAAGCCCTTATCCCAGCATGCTCTGCACTGAAGACCGAAGTGGGGAGCCTGTGGGGCAGAATCAATGGATCAGTGGGACACAAGAAAGCTAAGACAAACACTGGGAAACAAGATGCAATTACTGTATATCTAAACTATCCTCAGGCAACAAGACACAGATGTTCGAGCTCCGCAAACAATTTTTTCTCTCAGGTGTTAAGTGTTGTAAAATGGTGGGTTGACCTGAATGTACGGTTGCTTAAAGATTTGGATTTTATGACTCCGTTTCTAAGTGATTGTATTCTACTTCCTTCTCCTTGTCTCTTATGTGCAAGGTCCATGTTTACTGTCACCTCTTCTCCCGATGACTGCCTTCTCTGAATTCTCATTTCATTCTACCGTTTAAATACGAATGGGATCTTTTGTCCTACTTTAATATTGTCATGACTCTTTAGGAACAGCAATAGATTTTGTTATCACCCCACAACAGACAAAATAATGTTTCATGAATCACACACCTGGGATTTTATACTGCTCAGTAAAAGAAGGAACTTTGAGACTGATATTCCTTATTTCATGACCCATCTTCGAAGTGTTTTCTGGTTTCTCTCCATAGGTTTCCAAGGAGAGGCCTTAGTTGGAGGGCTCTGCTTAACAACCAGAATCAGGCTTTCCAACCAGAGAAATTCCTCTTATATCATTTAAATATGGGGTTTTCATGTGAGTTTTTTTTTTTTTTTGGGACATAAGTCTTCTGCTCCAAACCAAAGCAAACTAACAAAAACCTCTAGCAGCAACTCTTTGGATGGTTTCAACGGATACTTATTTCTATATTCCTATTCAGTAGATGTGTACGGCTATTCATTAATTTTTAGTTTTAGGTATTTTACCAGTCAGGTCTAGTCAGGAGATGGAAATCACGCCAATTATTTCAACACAGAGAGTTTAATCTAAAGAATGGTTAACCAGGAATAGAGAATGTTTAGCTGGACAACTTCAAAGGCAGTAAGGAAAACTAAGTTATCAAAGAGGTAGTGACTAAGGGAAGTAGCTACCAAATCTAGGTCTCTTGGAACAAAGAAGAGAGGTTAAGGTTATTCGAAGTCTGGAAGAGGGGCCCCACAGAGCCAGGACTCAGCTCGCTAAGGGGGAGATGCTGACGGGCTGGTGGAGTGTCTCTGAGGGCGCTGCAATATGGCCGATTCTGTCAATGAGGATAAAACTCTACACTGAATTCAACTGGAAAGATAGGCTGTTGCTGAGAACAAGAGTTTTATTTATTGTCTTTCCACTACGGAGGAGGAAGATTCAGTTCTCTTGCTTGCTCCGCCTCTCCATCCCTCTGCCTGCTTCTTGCGATTCCTTTCAAACCCTGCCCCTGCCTCCCCCCCCCCCCCGCGTGTGCAAATATGGTTGTATCATTATCTTAGTTTAATCCACAATTTCAGTGTTGACATTACTCTGTGTAAATATATTCACAGCTGAGCCACATCATGGACTATGAATTACTTATGAGTGCAACATTTACATTCCCTGGAGTTAATAATTTCTTGGATATTTTGTTTGTTTGTTTGTGTTTCAGTGTACTTCTCACTAACCCACCCTCAGACTCTCAATAGACACACTCCGCGGGTGGCATAACTTTCTTTTCTTCGATCACTCCTTGGGAGTCCTCCCACTCCATCTGGCCTGGTGGTTATCGTCTGTGGCACTTGTGTCCTCCGAGAATTTTCTATCACCACTGCCACCGCTCAGTGTGGCCTGCCATCTTATGACCTGGGTTTTAGTTCATTTTGGTTTATTCCCTCATTTTTAATGGAACGCATCCTCGAATAATTTCCTTAGGAAGTGTACACGGCAGGTAAAATTTCGAAACCCTGAATATGTGAAAGCACATTTAGTTTAGTTAATCCCTAAAATTAATTTTCAATGTGGCTAGATTTAGACTTCAACACATCATTTTCCCTCAGAATTTTGAAAGCATTTTTCATAGCCTTCCAGCCACCAGTGAGGCTGTTGAATGGTATCATATTGATTCTTGATTTTTGTTTGTGACCTGTTTGCCTACTCTGGAGGCCACTGGTATCATTAGTTAGGGACTAGCATTTTGAAATTCTATGATGTTGTGTGCTGAAGTCATCCTTTTCCCTTTCTCATGCTAAGACTTCAGTAGACTCTTCAATACTGAAATTCATGGTCTGCGGTCCTGGAAATTTTCATTTTATTGTTTCTCTGGTAACTACAGTTCTCCATTTTATTTGTCCCTATCTCCCGGAAATCCCACTATCCACATTTTGTGCCTCTTAAAACAATCATGTAATTTTCTCTCATATTGTGAATTTGTCATTTTAGTTCAGTTTGGAAGAAATCTTTTCCACTTATCTTCTAACTTTTCTGTTTCCCTCAAAACATTTTCTACATTTTAATTATCTATTTATTTAATTTTAATATTTTGGTGTTGCTTTCTGAATGTCATGCCATCTTTCATGGATTTTTAAATCTTTCTACAACTCACAATTGTATACTTTATATTTTTAAAACTTTTCTCTATTTATATATATATATATATATATATATATATATATATATATATATTTCAGCTTCCTGTCTCCTTTGAGATGGTTTTCAGTTTCTTTGGTTTTTGTCTTAAAAGTTTTTATCAAATGTCTGGGTACCTTTGGAGGTTGGTTAATATTTAAGAGCAAAGCACTTAATGGTGGATTACAAGTTCTGAAGTTCCCTGAGAAGCTTCATTGGACAGTGATTGAGTGAGACACAGCCATTTTGTTGGGAATGGGTGAAAATCTTTTCTTTTTTTTTAATTTTTTTTTAACATTTATTTATTTTTTAGAGACAGAGAGAGACAGAACATGAGCAGGGGAGGGGCAGAGAGAGAGGGAGTCACAGAATCCGAAGCAGGCTCCAGGCTCTGAGGCATCAGCACAGAGCCTGACGTGGGGCTGGAACTCACGAACGGCAAGATCATGACCTGAGCTGAAGTCAGACACCTAACCGACTGAGCCACCCAGGGGCCCCGAAAATATTTTTTCTTGAATTGGTCTCCCATGCAGGAAGACCAGCAAGAATTCTTGGAAAGAGAGAGAGAGAGAGGGAGAGAGAGAGAGAGACAGAGAGAGAGAGAGTGGGGGAGGGGCAGAAAGAGAGAGAGACACAAAATCTGAAGCATGCTCTGAGCTGTCAGCACAGAGCCCAAGGTGGGGCTCAAACCCACGAGCCGTGAGATCATAACCTGACCTAAGTCTGGCGCTTAACCTTATCTGAGCCAACCAGGCACCCCTGGAATCCATGGAGTTTTTTATGACCTCTCCCCTGCTCCCCCGTCTCCCAACTCCATGGTACCTGAAGTTCATGGTTCTGGCTCAGCTTTCTTTACATCAAACCTCTAATTATACATGAGCAGGAAGGAATCTAGATTCCATCCTGATTTTATCCAGTCTTTCAGACAGTCCTCATATTTTCAGTCCTATGCTCTCCCATATGGTGACACCAGGAAACTTTAATTCCTCAGACTTTCCAGGGTCCTGAGACACCAACAAGGTTCCTCAATACACTGTCACATTAATTACCACTAGTGCATCTGCTTCCCAGCGGTTAATATTTTTTTTGGCATTTCTCTTCTGCTATTATTGCTGCTTCTGTTTTCTTTGCCTTTGTGGGTTTTTCCTTTATTCCTCTACTATCATTGTAAAGGAGATTTTGGAGGAGTAGGGTTAAAAGTACATGTTCAATCCACTAGATTTTACAGAATTCCCCGTTTGAGTTATTTAATCGTCATTATTTTGTTAAGTATTCCTAATGTTTATTGTTAATTTTAGAAGTTAATATTTTTCACCAAATTTTCTAATGTGTGTATTGGCATGGAGATTTTTTAAAATAGTGCTTTTGGATGAATTATGAAGTCTTTTCAGTATTAACAACATGGTATATTTGCATAGGTTTATTTCTGAGATGTTTTATTGATTTACAATGTTTGTTTTTATGCCAATAACATACTGTTTTGATTACTGTAGCTTTGTAAAATATTTTTAAGTTAGGAAGTATTAAACTTCCAGCTTTGTTCTTTTTTAGAAAACAATTTTAAGTTTATTTATTTATTTTGAGTGGGGGCAGAGAGAGAGAGAGGTGGGGAAGAACAGAGATAGAGGGTGAGAGAGAGAATCCTAAGCAGGCTTTGCACTGTCAGCATATAGCCTGATGCAGGACTAGAACTCATGAACCATGAGATAATGACCTGAGCTGAAACCAAGAGTCAAATGCTTAACTGACTGAGCCACCCGGCCACCCCCAACTTCGTTCTTCTTTTTTCAAGATTGTTTTGGCTATTTAGGGTCCTTTTTGGTTTCATATGAATTGTAAGTTAGCTTTTCTTATTTTTTTAAAACTGTCTTTGGGGATTTTGGTAAAAATTGCATTAAATCTGTAGATCACTTTGAGTTATATGGATGTTTTCACAATATGCAGTCTTTCGAGCAATGAACATGGAATGTCCTTCCATTTGTTTGTGTCTTTAATATCTGTCAGCAATATTCTGTATTTTCAGTGTACAAGTCTTTTGCTCCCTTAAGTTTATTCCTAAGTATTTTGTTTTTGATGCTATCGTAGTTGAATTGCTTTCTTATTGTTTTTATAGATTGTTGGTTGTTAGCCTATAGAAATGCAGCCGATTTTTACATGTTTATTTTGCATCCCACAACTTTGCCGAACTTATTAGTTCTAACAGTGTGTGTGTGTGTGTGTGTGTGTAGAATCTTTGTAGTTTTCTGCAGAGAACATTTTATCTATGAAAAGAAATAATTTTCCTCTTCCTTTCTGATTCAGATGTCTTTAATTTCTTTCCCTTACCTAACTGCTGTGACTAGTACTCGCATTACGATGTTGAATAGAAGTGGTAAGAGCAGGCATCCTTGTTTTGTTCTTGATCTTGGAGGGAAGTCTTTCATTTTCAACATCGAGTATAATGTTAGTTGTGGGCTTTTCTTATGTTTTGAGGTGAGTTTCTTGTATTCGTAGTTTGCTCAGTATTTTTTTAATCATGAAAAGGTATTGAATTTTGTCAAATGTTTTTCTGCATGTGTTGAGATGATAGTATGGTTTCAACGATTTGTTCTGTCAATGTAGTTTATCACAGTGTTTGATTATTATAGGGTGAACCATTCTTGTATCCCTGGGATAAAGCCTGGTCATGGTGTGTAATCATTTTAATGTGCTATCGAATTTTGGTTTGCTCGGATGCTGTTGAGGATTTTGCATCTATAATCATTAGGAATATTGGCCTGTAGCCTTCTTTTCTTATAGAGTCTTTTTTTTTTAGCTTTTGTGTCAGGGTAATTATGGCTTCACAACATCCATGTGGAAATAGTCCTTCGTCTTCAATCTTTTGGAAGAGTTTGGGAAATACTGGCATTAATTTTTCTTAAATATTTGATAGAAATCTCCAGTGAAGCCATCTTGTCCTGGGCTTTTCTTTGTTAGCAGATTTTTGATTGCTGATTCAATCTCCTTCCTCAATCTAGGTCTGTGTAGATTTTCTATTTCTTCATGATTTAATCATGGCAGGTCACATATTTCTAGGACTTTATCCATTTCTTCTAGGTTATCCAATTTGTTGGCATATGATTGTTCACAGGAGTCTCTTATGATCTTTTTAATTTCTGTGACGTCAGTTGTAATGTCTCCTCTTTCACTTCTGATTGTGTTCACTCATGTCTTCTCTGTTTTTGTTTTTTGTTAACCTACCTAAAGTTTCATCAGTTTTATTTATCTCTTTTTAAAAACATAAACTTTTATTTCTGTTAATCTTTTCTATTATTTCTGCTGTAACTTTATATCCTTCTATGATAACTTTAGGCTGAGTTTTTTCTCTTCTGGTTTACTGAGGTGTAAAATTGGGATAACATTAAATCTTTCTTTTTTTTTTAAATCTTTCTTTTTTTTTAAATCTTTCTTTTTTTAAATGTAGACATATATCAGTATAAACTTCCCTCTTAGTACTGTATCCCATATGTTTTATTATGTTGTGTTTTTATTTTTGTCTCAACATATTTTCTAATTTATCTTTTAATTTCTTCCTTTACCCAATGATTGTTCAAAAGGGTGTTGTTTAATTTCACATATTTATGAATTTCCCAGTTTTCCTTCTGTTACTGATTTTAGTTTCATACTATTATACTCAGAAAAAGATATTTGATATAATTTCTATTGCCTTGAATATTTTGAGATTTGTTTTATCCCCTAACATATGACCTAGAAAATGTCCTACGTGCATTTGAGAAGGATGTGTATTCTGCTGTAGTTGTATGGAATGTTCTAAATATGTCTCTAAGTTTCATTTCAGCTTTAGGGTTGTTCAAACCCAATATTTCCTTATTGATCTTCTGTCTGAATATTCTATCTATTATTCAAAGTGGAGTACTGAAATCCCCAGCTACTATTGTGTTTCTGTTTATTTCTCCTTGCAATTCTGCTAATGTTTGCTTCATATATTTGAGTGCTCTGGTGTTAGATGCATAAATATTTATAATTGTCATATCTTTCAGGTGAATTGTCCCTTTTATCATTATATGATGTCCTTTTTTGTCTCGTGACAGCTTTTGAATTAAAGTCACTTTTGTCTGATGAAAGTATGACTACCTCTGCTCTCTTTTGGTTTCTATTTGCATGGGATAACTTTTTCCATCCTTGCATTTTCAGCCTTTGTGTGTTCTTAAATCTAAAGTGAGTCTCTTGTGAACAGCATATAGTTGGATCTTAGTTCTGTGTTTTTCTATATTTAATGCATTTAGCCTTTCTATGTCTTGTGGTTGGGGTATTTAATACACGTACATTTATGTATGTATGTATGTTTATATATTTTTGAGAGAGAAAGAGAGACAGAGCATGAGTGAAGGAAGGGCAGAGAGAAAGGGACACACAGAATCTGAAGCCGGCTCCAGGCTGAGCTGTCAGCACAGAGCCAGCCGTGGGGCTCAAACTCACAAACAGTGGGACCATGAGACCGTGACCTGAGCCAAAGTCAGACGCTTTAACTGACTGAACCACCCAGGTGTCCCTTAATGTAATCTTCTATGCACAGTTTACATTTTTTAGTATTTTAATTATTTTATTTAAGTTCTTAAAATATATGTATATGAAATTACATGTTTCTTAACAACAGCCTAAAGTTCTTCATTATTCTATTCTTCCAAGTATGACAAGGAATTTAGCACATTGGTTATCAATAGGACAACCCACCCAATATTGTCAGGCTTTCTATTTTTATTTTGACACAGAAGTACTATTTGTTTTAAATTTATTAATAGTTTTAATCAAATTATGTGCTCATTATCTTATTTTATTTTTTCACCTCTTCCTTTTTGGGTTACCTTATTTTGTCCTAAGTGAGTAATTGTACTAGTTCTTTTGGTAAAAGTATTTAAAAAATCAATTCTCTGAATGTCTGTAATCATGTTTATTCTTAATCATTTTTAATAACTCTTCAGTCTTATACTGAATTCCAGGTTGATAATAATTTTTCCTTAGCTTTTAAGAGATATTACTGTATTATTTACTTGTTACTGAGATTTCTATTTCCATTCCATTGTAAATAATACGTATTTTCTAAAATTTTAAAGATTTTTTTTTTCCTTTGATCTTTAATAATGCAGTATCACCCAAATGTGATTGGGTATGCTTTCTTTTGTTTTCCATTCAGCCTACTCATGGATGTGAAAAGTCTTAGGGTTAGTTCCTTCAATTATGAAAAACTTATACCTGTTATGTATACAGATATTGCTTCTTTTAAATTTTCAACAATTTATTTTGGAATTAATATTGGGCTTACAGTGGAGCTTCTCAGGGTGCTTTTAAAAGTGCCCTTTATTATTTTTACCTCTCTCTCTGTGTTATGATCCACATAAATAACCCAGTGTAATATTTCAATGCTCTTATTTTCAAACTGCCTTTAGTATAAAGTTCACGTCTATTGTGACAAGTTAAAAATTTAATAGCCATCTATAACAATTCCATGTTCTTTAATTTATTCTTTTTCATATCTCTCTGATTTTGTTTCATGAAAACCTACTTTTGTTTTGTAATTTTTGATTTATTAAAATGAAAGTGATAACTTTATCAGCACACTCAGCTCAATTGATTTATTTCAAATTCATTTTCAGACTGTTGTATAAAGTTAAATTAATTTGGGGTCAACTTATATTATGATGGTACGCTATTGTGAAGGGAATCTTTTTGATTTATTTTTCCCCCTCTTTCTTGGTTCACATCTCTATCACTAGTGGTCTTTGAAGTGTTCTCATCTGGCCTCTGTGGCCCTAATACCAAACCAACACTCAAAGTCTCTGTTCTACTGTGATATAGGAGATAGTCTACAACACACTAGTCTGGCGAACTATTTTGTCCAGTTTCTGCTCATCGGACATTAGGTTTGGGTCCTCTCATCTGTCAAGGCCCAACTTGCTGTAACAGAGTCCTGACAGAAAGTAGCATTAGCTACTGACTTCACAAAGTGAATCTGACTCGTGTTCTCCACGCTGTGGGGAACACTTTTAGTTTCCTTTGAACCACACGTATCAAACTCTGATGATTTCACTTACTTCTGTGTCTAGAGCCCAGAAGTCTTGTGGCTTTATGTTTTTGTTCCTTTTCTGATTCTTAGAGATGTATACCCCGGTGCTACCTTTTATAAATTCGAATTTTATAGTTTATTGTTCAATATTATGAAGAGAGTAGAAACGTCCCTTAGAACATCACCTCATTGCCCATTGTGAGGAAACATTCCTGTCTACTTTTTGTATAAGTTTTTTGCAAATCCCATTGATTTACCCAGTGATGAGTGATTTCACTGCACATCACTTTATTGCATCTCTAAACACTAAGGCAACACTGGTAAAAACAGATGCCACTTGTAAGCTCAGGACCTTATTCTCAGGAGAGAATTTTGTTTCTTCCACCTAACTCTCCCCACAAGTCTCTAAGTTGCAGAGCTAAACACACTCTGGAACTAGAGACGCTTCTGGATACAGGTAAACTTAATCAGTATCTACTCAGTGTTTATGGACCCTTTAAAACACTGGAAGGAACTATGTCCTCAGTTCAAACTATTTGCCAAAGGAAATTCAGGAAATTAGTGGCTGGACTGGAATTAGAATCCAAGTTTGTACGATTCTTCACTCATAATCTTAACTATGTTGCTATTACTACCTTGGCCTCATGTATAATTTTGAACTCTTGGTTTTGACAGAAAGTACTGTCCAAACTAAAAGAAAAAAGTATATTTACTCATGCAACTGGGAAGTCTTGGGGGTAAAGCTGTTGTTAGGAATTTTGAAGCTATCTATAGGCTCAAACAACACCATTAGGATGTGGTTTCTCCCCTCTCCTGGCTGGACTCACTTTCATCTGTTGGCCTCATTTCCAGATCTGTGTAGTAGCAGAATGGCTACAGCAGCCAGCTTCACATCCTCTCAGGCTCAAGTCCCAAGAAAAAGAAATAGTCTCTTCTCAGCAGCTCTCATACTTGCCCTTATAATCACCCTGATTGGAGCAACTTGGCTCCTGAGCTCACCTGCTTACCAATCGCTCAGGCCAGGAAATTGCCTGTGCTGATTGATCTAAGCCTAGGGTACATGTTCCATCCCTGTAGATAGAGGACGGGATCCACCCAAGTGATGGATTTCTGCTCCCAACTTGTTGGCATTTACCAGCAATCAGCCAGAGGTTGTTAGAGGACCCAAAACTTATACATGTCTCCCTCAGTTGTGATCAATAGTTGAGACGATTTTGCTATTAAAACATATTATCCATTACCATCAAATGTCTCCTACTTCTTCAAGAAATAAGATTTACGAAAGATGCTTTTGAACTGAGGAAAATTATTGGTATTCACGATACTCTCGGGATGATACTCAGGAAGCACAGTGTGAGACAGTATTACCCGTCTAAATTGATGCCTCCCTTTCATTCGATGAAGGAAAAGACGTGGATGTGCAGCAGTTGAGGAGGTGTGAGGGATGCTTAGCTTGATTGAGAAAGGTTAATTACATGTGAAATGAGGTTGGGACTCAGAGGATGTTTGCTCTAGATTTTGTGTAATGTTATATGAACACTGGGATTCTCTTTATTCTATTAACAAAATAAACTCATTTTGTTTGGTTTCATTTCACACTTGCTTTAATCCCACTGAACATTTATACTATTATTTAATTTTACTAAACGTTTGTGGATAGTAAAATACCTATAGAATTAAGCAAGGGCAGGATATTAAATACATCCCATTCTTGCAGAGATTTGATCTGCTAATTAGCCACACCAATTTTATGGATCATTGCATCTCACTTAAAATGTATTGTTATACGTTTATAATCTTTCCATAATGAGCTTTTATTGAGTGCATGGGCCAACTTCTGTGGGATGTACAAGAGAAACTCCCTTTCCTCCACCTAAAAAACATGTTCACAGACCTCGTAAATCACAATAACATTCCACTGGAAATGGTCCTCTTGGCATTATTAAATGGATTATTTGGGACCACAGTAGAAAATGTGTATACCTGAGGAGGGAAGAGGCAGAGTGTTATCCAGAAAAGTTGAATAAAAAAGAAGGATGGAGAGGAGGAAAGGCAACATTTAATAAATTGATGGGCAATATAAATTTATGGAGAAAACATATGACGGTCAGATTTTCTTTCATTATCACATTGATCTAATATAGTATTTGCATTTTGGCCTTTCTGTTACTTAAACAGGCTAAACTAACAGTGTGTAGTTTCTTCACAGGAAAATTCATTTTCAGAATTAAGTATTGACTTTTGAAATACATTTAAAAATTTTTGATTTGAAAAGAATGATCAGGTTGAAACGCTACTGACAAAGTTAAACAGTGATGGTTACCCTTTTGACCGTACTCTTTTGTATCTTAGGAAATGGCTCACTGTAAAGAACCACCCTTCCTCAGACAACTTAGATAAGACTTGTGAATGGCCCCCTTATTTACCTATGACAAGGCCAGATATAGACCCTCCAAATTTCTATTTTCATAAATGATTAGATGAATGGTTCATTCCTACTGACCCACTTGGACAAAATTCCTGCTAACCCTAGTTGGCCAAACCTTAGTCAGGCTTCTGCCTTGTCCTCAGGTCCCTGAACTTTGGCCCACCCTGGAGCATGGGAAGAGTGGAACAGCCGCTCCAGAGAATCAGCTGACCTCTAGGGAAAACATTCCCTGGGCAGCTAGCTATTTATGCTCCTGGCTCATCGCACTCCTTAACACCGAGTCCCTTCTGGCCTTGTTTGCTACACCCTGTGGAAAAAAAGCCATTGCTGCCTGACCTTTGAGACACTCGCAGATGTAATGATGGGAGCATTCTCCCTGTGGCAATTAATAGTCCCACCTCCCCTATCATCATGGTCCCTTTCCCCCTGTTGCAATAATTCTTTTGAATAATGTCTTTCCTTACCAAAGACTGGATTTTTTTTTCAATTTAACACTACAATTAGTTAAGGCAGAGGATTTATTAGGAATTATTTATGAGAGAAAAATCTCCTAACATTTGTTTCCCTTTTACTCTAAATAGAAACTTAGTAGCATATTTTAGAGATGCTAGCAGCACACATAAAGTTATTAATGGAAAGACATACTACACGTGTAAACACCAAAGAATGCTTCATATCACAAACTAAACACCTCAGCCTCACTACCAAGTGCCGTCCTGCATTCTTATCTGGGAGGGGCAGAGAGAGAAGGAGACACACAGTCAGAAGCAGGCTCCAGGCTCTGAGCTGTCAGCACAGAGCCCAATGAAGGGCTCGAACTCACAAACTGTGAGGTCATGACCTGAGCCGAAGTTGGATGCTTAACTGACTGAATCACCCAGGTGTCCCTAGAGATTGGGTTTTAAAGTGAGAAGTCAAGACAGTAGCTTCCCTTAGAGCTCCTGAGAGATCTGGGAGCCGGACTGCAAATAGAAAGCTCAAGGCCATGTTTCATGTTTGAGAAACCCTATTTTTTTTAACGTTTTATTCAATTTTGAGAGAGTACAAGCAGGCAGAGAGGGGGGCAGAGGATCCGAAGTGGGCTGCACACTGACAGGCTGACAGCAGCCAGCCTGATGTGGGGCTTGAACTCATGAACCGTGAGATCATGACCTAAGCTGAAGTTGGCTGCTCAACCGACTGAGCCACCCAGGCGCCCTGAGAAACCCTATTTTTAAAATACAATGAAAAGGAAAAAAAAAGTTGAATAATAAACATAGACGAAAATAAGCTTCTAAATATTGAAGTCAAGATCTGAAAGTCAAGAACGATTAGATGGAGCAAGGGAAAACAGGTCGGGATTAGATATCTGTATACGAAAGAAGAATACGAACCCGTACGAGACTGTTCTATGTAATTGTTTCCAGTGAGTTAGAATTGGCCTTGGTGGTTCAGCAGCAGGCAGTATCAGGAAGGATATTCCTGAGTTAAATAGTGAGGCTGAGTCAGTCTGCTGGAAACTTATGCTTTCCTAAATTAGCTAGAGCAGCATGTCTGGAAATGCTTTGAGACTTTGTTAAGCTGGGAATTGGTTCCCATGTCTGTTCTTTATCATCATACCTTTTTTTAAAACACCAGATATTACAGTTAATTTGGTGCTACGATCTAATTTTGTTCTGTTTTGTTGCACTTTATTTCCTAATGATGGTGATTCAGTCGGGTGATTCAGGAGGAGACCAGGCAGTATTTTTATGGGCTGGCAAAACTTTCCTCAGGCTGTCCCTTGTTCGTGAAGTGGCTGACTCAGACAGGATGAAGGCTCAAGTTCTCAGCCGGGCATTGCTCTCTGGCGTTAGTAAGTTTCTAAGATCAGAACCCAGCTTTGATAGCCGTATCTTCTCCACCATGTTCTCCTCCCTACAGTGACCGTCACTGTGTTGAAAAGGCCAACAAGTTCTGAGCTAAATCTCTATGATCATCTAAAGCACCGTACTTCCCAGCCCTTATTTCTTTGACCACGCCATTCCCTTTCTTGGATAATGTCCTTCCTCAAGAGTATAAACCTTACTAGATTTGAAACTACTTGTGAGCATGAAATATACATTTGCCTTAAAATATTTTTTATTGGAACTTATTTAACATAACACAATTTAGTACAGTAAGGTTGTGATGGTAGAGAATTCCAGTTTCCTCCTCTTTTTAAAGTAGATCCATCCAATGTTAGATGGACATACAGTTGCCAAGCACAAATTACATTTTCCAACTTCCCTTGTTGCTACGTATGGCCATGTTATTAAAGTTTTGATCTATTGGATGTAAGTGGGAATAGTGTGTAAAACTTCTGGGTCATATCCTCAAAGAGAATGAGCATGCTGTATATTTCTCTTTTCTCACTTCTGATTGCCTGGAATGCCGATGTGATAATTTGATAGCAGGAGCCAGAGCAGCCATTTTGGTTATAATATGGAAGCTGTGTGCAGAGAAAGACAGAGCCACCATATTAGTCCTGGACAGCTTACACTTGGACTGTTAGAAGTGACAGAGGGTATTTTATCTTGTTTAAGTCACTGTTATTTTAGCATTTAATACAGAATGTGAACCATATGCTTTCTCTCAATAAATCCTTCCCGAGTGAAAGAATGAATAAGTATTGTGTCATTTAAATTGATCCCTTTTGTTCACGTTGGTTTTCAAGACTTGACATTGTATAGCCGTGCTAGGTAGCTTAGCCAGAGGTCCCACCTGGAGGCACTTGGACTTGGCTTGTCACACAAACACATGTTGATTGGGCCATATATTTTTTTTAAATTAAAATGATTACCAACATTTATACCACAGAAGATTGCACATAAATACTCCTACTTCTGGATAAGAAGGTAAAAGATCAGATGATATAGCAACCCTCAGCCCATAGTCTGGCTTTGCACCAAATGACAACAGTCAGTTGTGTCTTTAGATGGTGCATGTGGTCCTATGTTCACCAGTTCAGATCAGCTTTGCTCATTTGTATCACTGCTTACCCATGTGGCCATTTGAGTTTGTGACCTGCCATGTAGTATTCTAATAAAAATGGACTTCTATTACTGATGAGTGCCTACTGCTTCACATGTGCACACTATCAGAATGCTGGAAGTAAAGCTGTTTCACTGGAATTTTCTTCTCTTATGAGCTCTTCCAGGTCAGGAGCTAATTACCCTTTGCTCTTTGTCCTTTACATTCACTCTGGTGAAAACCACACTTCTAAGCTGTTTTATGGCCTTTAATCTAATTGAAGGCAGAACTAGGGGCATCCTGCATGAGTTTAATCTTTCAAGCAGGTTTCAGCATGAATAACCCTTCCATAAACTGGCAGGCTTCCTCTCATGGGTTCTCCTCGAGTCGTTTTCCTGAAAGCCAGGGTACTTGCTTCTCTGCACAATAAATGGACTCTATTAATAATTAGAACCCTAGCCCAATCTCATAACTGGGGAAGAAAAACCTTCCAAATAAGCCCCTCAGAAAACCAGCACCTTCATCTGATTTACAGCTTATTTTTTTGCATGACACAGATGGTCTCTGATTTATGATGGCTTAACTTCCGATTTTTCTACTATACAATGTTGTAAAAGCAACATGCATTCCGTAGAAATGGTACTTTGAATGTTGAATTTTGATCTTGTCCTAGACTAGCCTGTCTTGTGATGCTGGGCAGTGAGTGTAGACACACGATCATGGGGTGAACAACAAATACACTTACTGCCATTCTGTCCCCAATCATTCTGTGTTTCACTTTCAATACTGTAGTCAGTAGATTACTGGGAATATTTAACATTTTATCATAAAATAAGCTTTGTGTTAAATGATTTTTCCCAGTTGTAAGCTAATGCAAGTGTTGGAGAACATTTAAAGTAGACTAGGCTAAGGTATGATATTTGATAGGTTAGGTGTACTAAGTGCATTTTGCCATATTTTCAGCTTGGGGTGGGTTTATCATGATGGAGCTCCATTGTAAGCCAAGGAAGATCTGTGTTGATACATGGAGTAAAAATTACTTAATGCATTTCTGGAAATTAATTATTAAAAACAAGTTAAAATGACATTGATGCTTTTTTAATGAGAAAGGGTCACAGAAAAGTTTTGAGAACACTTTAGATAAGTGGGATAAGATAGAGAAGAAGACTGGAATGGACTGCTTACGCATTATACTTTATACAAATTTTAATTAATTAGTATATATTATATTTGCATAAAATTAAATATACTAATAGAGAGAGATTTGGAGGAAAATATTTTGGGCACTTTGCACCTCTAAAAAACTCAAAGGAAATATACTAGTAAGGAAATATAGCTAAACTATGTTATGAAATAAATACATATAATAATATATGTGATGTGATGCAATTGTTTTTATGTAATAAAATCCTTTATCTCCATATGTACACATGCACAGGAAAAAGTACTGAAAATGGAAGGACTGAAACCAAATTAAGACTACCAGTGAGGAAAGAACATGAGATCATATGTGCTTTGTAAGTATTTTCATACTGCTTACCTGTTTCTGAATTTCACATACTATTTGTGTAATTTTTAAAATAAGTTATTTATTTATCTTGAGAGAGAGAGTGTGTGAGCAGGGGAGGGGGAGAGAGGGAGAGAGAGAATCCCAAGCAGGTCCTGGACCATCAGCATGGAGCTTGATGTGGGGCTCAAACCCACGAACTATGAGATCATGACCTGAGCCAAAACCAAAAGTCTGATGCTTAACCTACTGAGCCACCTAGGTGCCCCTACTTGTGCAATTTTTAAAAGTATTTAAAAAAGAAATGCAAATCATAATGTTGACCCAACAATTTTATTTCTGAGAATATATTTTAATTATTCTCAGTATAGTAAAAAAAAAAAAAAAAAACAAGTATGTGTACAAATACCTTAGGAAAATATTTTGGCTTTGAAAAATTGGAACTCACTTAAATATTCAATTATAAGGTACATGTTAATTATGGCAAATCCATACAACTTAATGTTTAGTTCATAAAAACCAGTATTACCAAAAGCATGTAATGTCATAGAAGCATTTGTGACTTAATATCAAGTGTAAAAAAAAAGTAGGATGCAAAATTAAATGTTGAGTTTGGTAATAAAATACAATAATTGGGAAATAATACTGGAAAAAATACATCAAATGTTAATGTGATTTTGTTTCACAAGGCATTATTGGAAAATGAAAGATTCTGATACCATTCATGTTGTCTACTGGGCAACCTGTAATATGAAGAACATAAAATATGGGAAAAAGGATGAACAATTGTTGTTTTTTTTTTTAATATCCAGGAAATTTTGCTTTTATCAATTACAACCAACTTCACATTTACCTCTAAATATACTGGTGAAGAATTTTAAAGAAACTCCAACTTAGTATGTAATTTGAACATTAGAAACAAGTGGAAAAAAAAAAAAAAGAAACAAGTGGAATTTTGACTAGCCGTATCATTTCTACATGAATTTGTCCATAAAGAGTAGTGTTCCCCATAGGCAAGAGTATATAAACTCATATTATCTCTGGGAATTCTACTTGGTATTAGTGAATGGCTTTCTTTATAATCATAAATATATTCACTAGAAAACTCCTATTAAATGACTTTTATCTTATGGAAAACAACATTTGATTGATCTTCTTTGCTTTCCTATTTTTCTCATTCATTTGGTTGAATGTGTTTCTATTTAAGTTTCCCTCTTTCTTCCACGTTTGCTATTTTTCTAGTACTACAGTAAGAAAAGTGTGCCTTTTAGACACTAACAATATTCCAGAAAATTCAATCAGGATTTTTATCTTCAAGACTTTGCTTGCACTATTCCTGTCATGGCAAGATTCCTTTTCTATGTTTCCTGATTTGCCCATTCGTCATATGAAGTTACTCAGAGAGCTAAGAAAACCTTTCATGCACTAAAAAATCTCGTGATCATCCACGAATTCACCAATGAATTCTTGCCTCTCCTCACATAGTGTGAGATATTCATACTCTTGTTCTATATTCAATGTTTGAGTAATAATGTGGTGGGATTTGAATGACATCTGGAGAACATCCAATAAATGATAAACTCTGTTACATCCTTCATCTTTCTTTTACCCTGCAGTATCTCCCCAGGTAAAGCCTATAACCTTCTGCCTGTTACGTTTCTGTGGAGTTAAGTGACCTTAGTTGTTTGTATATTTTTGCCAAAAATATTCCTTTTTATTGTCTTCTTTGTTTGCATAGCCATGTATTGCTTTGAATGTATTGTAATATAAGCTGAGGTTTAAATCACAATTACAAATAGAGGGATTCTAGATCTTTACCAGGAATGTGAATTTAACCTTTAGATATCTCTCTTTGTGGTCTTATGAGTAGACGCTATGAAATGCCGGATGATTGAGTAGGAGCAGACGCTATGAACTGCCAAACGATTGAGACTTGACCTGTTCTTATTTTTGTAGGTACATCTAAATTTCAACTTATACCTGGATGACTAAACCACATTTTGATTCTAGAAATATAACTTTAATACAAATTATTTTTTTCAAAGTGACTGTTATAGGATTACTTTTTCTATGGTCCTTATACAATTTACTGCATTAGTTTCGTTGCCATTTTACTTTCCTCAGTTGTCAGTTTCCACTCCATTATCAGGGACATTAGGCCACATAAACATTCAAATTATAGAGGCCTACTCTGGGAGACAGGCAGATGATTAAATAAAAAAGTAGGATGAGATGAGATGAGACAGGGAGCTGTTTATGTTGAAACCCTTTGTCAGTATTTCATTCTAGCCCACTGAGAAAGCTACATTCTATAGTAAAACAAATTCTTGCAGCTTAAAGTAAGCCAAGAAAAGAACAATCCAGTCCCATACATTTTCTTAGCATTATGCTAGGAAAATATTTTTCTATCTTAACAAATGAGGTATGTGTGGTGAGATATCAAAAAAAATTTGTATATTTACATATACAGTACTCATGTAAGATACTTAGAAAGCTCAATCTTCAATACACTTAAAATTAAAGGACTCTTGTTTTCGTTAAATGATGGGTCAGCTTAATGTTGACAATCTGATGGGGGAAAAGGACTCTAGAGGTACAGGTGCTCTCCTTAACCTAACAATTCTTTGTTTTCCATTGCTTTCTGGGTCATTCACATTTGCATTTTGAGAGAAAAAAGAAAAAAAAAAACAAACCAGGCCCTTGAGTAGATACTTTACATATTAATATAAATTAAGAGTAAGAGACTTCACATGGAAGAAAAACAAAAAAATGAGTGTCAGGAGAACGAGGCTCACTCCTCTTGTGAGCACATCAGCACATCTCCCAACTGATTGGTTGTTCCTTTGTCTTTATACCAAGGTCGGAGTAAAGAGTTGTTTTGAGACAGAAGGCACAAATAGAAGTGGAAAGTCAGCTGCGGATATCTTTAATTAAGTCTTTAAAATCTTCAGAACAGTGTAAAGGCACAGCGTTAATGTTTTGTCTTGCTCAAAACCATGCACTATTTATAAGCATAATGATAATAAAACCAATACAAGGTTTACATTACTGAATTCACTTCTTTGTATAGAAAAGCGTTCCATAATGCCCTATTCAGAAGTGTTTTCACATGCAGAGATGGAAAAAAGGCATTTTTTTTTCTTTCAGGAAAAATCATTAATATATTCAAGGTTTAACTTTCCTTTTACAAGTGTTTCTGAGCGTACCATATGGCACCAGTTAGATTTGAAGGTTTTCATTTGCTTTTTAAAAATCTGAGTGAGGTTTCCTTTCATAAGCTCATACATACTGGTTATTTTTTAATAAGCATAAAACTTCTATATAACACCAAATGCATGATTTAACAGGAAGGAATAAAAAATACATGGCGATATAATAATTGGCTCATTTAGTTAAGAGCCGCTTTGAAGCTTAATAGTAAAGGATAAGCAGTCATTAGCTTATTAGCTCAAGTTGGACCCGGTACTTATTTTTTTTTAAATAAGTGCTGGAATACATATCTTGATAAATTGTGAAATGCCTTTCCCCTTTCAGGGCCCCCTCCCTAGTTCTACATTCACAAAGAGGAGTGGGGGGTATTCGTGCCAAATGAGGCAGTTGGGATAGAAACGTTGGTATAATTGAGCAGATGTGTGTCAACATCACTCTGGAAAAAAAAAAAGTTGTCTGTACCCTTCATTGGCACACAACATCCCCCAAATAAAAGCCCCTATGATTTGGCACTTCCATTCAAACTCTCCTATGGCATTACAGTTATAATACAGAAGATTCAAAGATTTCAATGTACTCGCCCTAATGACTGTGACGAAAGGAGAGCTTCAAATAAAACATTATCACACCCTTTTTAGGAAATGTAAGTAGGATTAATAAGTTGGTCTTTCTTGAGTTTTATCATATATTTGATAAAGGAACTAGTGTGATAAGCTACTAAAAATCGAGGTGTTTAGGTAAACTTTTCAACTTTGCCTTTGCAAACTTTCAACTTTGCCTAATTTTTTTCTACTAGGTTTTCAATCTAACTGATGTTAATTTTTAAAAAATTTTTTTAATGTTTATATTTTGAAAGAGAGACAGAGGGCGAGCAGGGTAGGGGCAGAGAGAGAGGGAGACACAGAATCTAAAGCAGGCTCCAGGCTCCGAGCACCGAGCTGTCAGCACAGAGCCCGACGTGGGACACGACTCACAAACCATGACATCATAATCTGAACCAAAGACAGCTGCTTAACTGAGCCACCCAGGTGCCCCAAACTTCTGGTAATTTCTAAAAGGACTCTTCTTACTCATGGGGAATTTATGACTGCTTTTCTCCTACACATTTTCTCTAGTAAAATTAATGGAAGAGGATTGTATATGACAGTAGTGGGACCATTAGAAAATGAAGACATTGGGCTGTGCATGGCAAAAAAAATTGATGTCTTATTGGATTCCTCATTAGTAAGCATAAAATTCCCAGGGGAATTCAATAATCCTAAAGCTGACATTTAAAAGGACAAATGGCACCTACAATGTTCACGTGTCTTTTATAACTATTCTACCTGTCCATTCAATAAATATTAATTGAGAACATATTATTCTCTATGCATCATTTGAAATTCTTGAGTGACATGAAGGGTGCGATTCATATTTTCAAGAAACTAACAGTCCATGAAAAGAGGAGACAGTTACAATTATAAAAATTACCATAGAGATACACAATGTTACAGCAGCAAATAACAGGTTATTCAGAAGGCATAACTCCGGTGGATCTTCAAAAGATTAGTAAGAGCTATCCTGGTAGAAAAAGTGGTGATAGTATCTGTTACAAATGAAGGAAAGGTTGCAGCTGATATGGCTTGAATATTAGTGTGGTGAATTAATGTGAAAGAAAGTCAGAGGGGGAGCTGCAGATAATCGAAGGCTTTACATATTATCTTTATATACCTGGTCTGTATTCAACCAACAGAGTAGCACTAGAGGATTTTAATCATAGGAGTAACAAAATTAGATGGCAGCACTGTAGAGGGTAGGTTAGCAAGAATATGAGAATTTACAGGCAACCACCAGAGTAACTTAGGGAAAAATAAAAGGAACTTGAGGTAACCAGTGGCATTGGAGACATGAAGAAAACATGTAAGAGGAAGAAAGGAGAGCATATGTTGACAAGGTAACCAGCAGAGAAGTTTTCTAGATGCCTCCATTCTGGCTTGGGAGATTGTCTATGTGAGAGTCCTCATTTCCAGATTGGGGAATATAGGAAGATAATCAGGTTTAGGGGGAATCATTGGGAGGAAATGAGGGCACATAAACCAAGAATGTGGAGTTTTACAAGTTGAGTTTGAGATACTTCTAGAACATACAGTGCAAATATTCAGTAGGTTCATTTGAATAGAAAGGTTTTTGAGGAAAAAAAGATATGGAAGAAACTTTAGCCTGTATATGGTAATGGTACTTCAAGAAAAGGATGTGAGTCAAAACTCACAAGAAAAGTGTATAGTGAGAAGAAAGTAGGGCCAAGGGCATGCTGCTTGGAACATCAATATTTAAAGGGAAAGTAGACAAACTCAGAACATCAAGGAACAAGAAAGCAAAGGAGGTGGGAAAGACATGTAGAAAGAGTGGAACTGTGGGAGTTAAGTGGATAGTTAAGATGGCTTAATTCAAGACAGAAAGATTGATTCACATAATTATCTAGCATTAAATATCTGGACAGAAGCCAAATAATATAAGGTCTGTACTAGCTATGTCATTGATGACTTTGGGGAAAGGGGTTTCAGTGGGGTAGAAGGGGGAAAAAATCACTGTATATTTTACCAAAGAGGGAAGGAAAAGTTTCAAGAGGCTGGAAGATCAAAACAGTATGTGTGTGTGTGTGTGTGTGTGTGTGTGTGTGTGTGTGTAAATTTTAATTGTAATTCCAGTGTAATTAACATACAATGTTAGTTTTAGGTGTATAATATAGTGATTCAACAATTCTATCCATTACTCAGTGCTCATCACAAACGCCCTCCTTAATCCCCATCACCTATTTCACCCATTACCCCCCCACCTCCCCTCTGATATCCACCAGTTTGTTCTCTATATTTAAGACTCTGCTTTTTCATTTGTCTCATTCTCTCTGTTCATTTGTTTTGTTTCTTAAATTCCAAATATGAGTGAAATCCTACGGTATTTTTTTGTCTTTCTCTGGCTGACTTACAAAATAGTATGTATTTTTAAAAATAAAGTTGGTTTTTGGATAGTAAGATGTAATTGTAGAATGTTTTTAAACTTCTGGAAAAAAATAACTAGGAGGAATGAGAGAAGATATCAGACATTCCATAGGAATATATACATATGCATTTCACTAAAACATTTATCTGAAAAGAAGAAGACAATTTATATTAATACCAACAAATGGGGTGCCTGGGTGGCTCAGTCTGTTGAGTGACCGACTTCGGCTCAGGTCATGATCTCACGGTTTGTGAGTTCGAGCCCCGCGTTGGGCTCTATGCTGACAGCTCAGAGCCTGGAGCCGGCTTCTGATTCTGTGTCTCCCTCTCTCTCTGCCCCTCCCCCATTCATGCTCTGTCTCTCTCTGTCTCAGAAATAAATAAATATTAAAAAAAAAATTTTTAAATGCCAACAAATGAAAGGTGAAAATGTGGAGAGGAAAGAAGGAGGAAGTCAGACAAAAGGGGTACAGTGGGAGTTAAGAGACAGTACTAAGATGGTTGGGGTTAAGGTTTCAGGAACAAATATGTTCTTTTTGAGGTAAAGGTCTAAGATGTGGCTAAGGATACACGTTGCCAAAGTGGAATAGAAAAAGAAAAAAGAAATTTGAGTTGAAAATTTGCGGAATTATGCTGCAGAAGAAGCCTCACTATTTTTGGAGTCTCCAAAAATGATGAGAAAAGCTCAAGGGTAGGAAGCCTTGATTGTGATACCAAAGTACTCAAATTTCATGGGAAGCCCACAGTACAGCAAGTAAATGATATTGACAAGAAATAGTCCTATCTCAAATCAAAGATGACAGGGAAAGCGGGGGCCTAGGAAACTGTTGGCCCCATTTCCTGGCCAAGGAGAAGTATAGTTTGAATAAACAACAGCTTCTGCTAAGGAAAGCTGAAATGGGGGCCATGATTTAGTTTTAGAGCCACATTTTGGTAAAGTCTAGAAAAAGAAAGAGGGTCCTCTGCATAAGAGTTTGTATATAAAAAAAGTGGCTATGTAAGAGGATACCGATTCATGTCAAAACAAGCAAACGGTTATAATTTTTAAAGTAAATCTGTCTTTATTGAATAAAGTGTTTGGGGTCATTGTTGATTCCAAGAGGGCTAGTGTTTCTTTCATTCTACTAATATGTGATGAGAAATTACTAATCACTTTTTTAAAAGTCTATTTGTTAATTTTGAGAGAGAGAGAGAGAGAGAGAGAGAGAGAGTGTGTGTGTGTGTGTGCGTGCTTGCGAGCAAAGGAGGGGCACAGGGAATCCCAAGGAGCCTGACAAGGCTTGAACTCACAAACCATAAGATTGTGACCTGGGCTGAAACCAAGAGTCGGACGCTTAACTGAAGGAGCCACCCAGCCGCCCCCTTACTAACCACTCTCGAGTGAGTTTTAAGTAAACTGAACATCCTAAAATTTAGTCCCTGCTGTTCTTGACTCAGATTATCGACTCTCAGAGTTGGGGAGTCAGGTGGCCTAGTTCATTTCACTATCCAGTCAGAAGTCACAAGCAGGCTACCTTCTCAAGACTCTGAGATATATCATGTAAAACAAAAAATGTTATTGCTAGCAGTAATAACCACATTTATTCTGAGACTCAATAGAATTCAATTATAGACTGGGTTGCAGTTAGCAAATTAACAGAATTTTTTTTGAAATAATTATTAACCAATTAGGATAATTGGACTTTAAGTTCTTATGTTGAATCCTTACTCTTTAGATTAAAGCCATCGACTTTTTTCCCCTTTATTTGAAGGCAGGCGTAACATTAAGCTATTTAACTTCCAAACTATGCTTTGCCATCTGCTTAGTTCAAATGGTAGTGTGGATTCATCTCTTGTTAGGCTTTATTAAGCTTGCACCAACAGAACATTTTAACCTCTAAACACAAGAAAAACAACAAACAGGTGAAGATCAACAAACGCTGCAGGAAGATTTTAAGTGACTAATCAGATGGAAGGAATGTCTAAAAAAGAGCAGGCAGGAAAATGGGATGCCAACTGTCGTAGCCACAAGCTTGTGAAGGTGAGAATGGATGGCTACAGGCCAAGGAACCTCAGGCCCTGTAAATAAAATGTGTTATTACAAACAGTAGTCCTTGTACGTGCGCGTGCGCACACACACACACGCATCTTAATAAGAAAGCAACCGTAAGTTTTAAACAGGGACCTGTGAAAACCTTCAGCTTTGCTGGGGGAGCTTCCACAGTCTAGGCTTAAGGTCAAAAAGAAATGTTCAGTAAGGATGGATTTTTAGAATCAGAAAGATCCGGGTCAAAATCCTGCTGTCCTCACTCAGTGATCAGTTGTCTGTTCTTTAAAATCTGTACTTCTTCAGTTTTAAAATGGATTAAAAACAGTCCCTATGTCTGGGCTTGTTAATGGAGATGGAATGTGTGAATGCAGGAAGGGTTTTCAAGCCTTACACAGAACAGGCAGTGGGCACACGCTGGTAATCATCAATTAATGTGACTCCTTGGCTTCTTTGTTGCCCATTTGCAGCTGTGCCCCACCCGCCCTTCCTTTAAAATAGAAACAGGAAAGCCTGGGTGGCTCAGTTGATTAAGTGGACGACTTTGGCTCAGGTCATGTTCTCGCAGCTCATGAGTTTCAGCCCCACATCAGGCTCTGTACTGACAGCTCAGAGCCTGGAGCCTGCTTCAGATTCTCTGTCTCCTTCTCTCTCTGCCCTTCCCCCACTCACTCTCTGTCTCTCTCTCTCAAAACAAGTAACATTTTAAAAAAAAAGTTAATTTTGTGATTTTAACACCAGTTTTTCCTTCATTCATGTCTGGTGACCTTGTGTATTTCCTTTTTTTGAAATTTGCTTCGTCAGTTTTTAAAGTTTTACCTATAGATAATTTGAAGATAATTTCAAACGTTTCTCCTTTATGCCCTTAATTCCTGTACGCCTGGTTATCTTAAACTGTGGGGCGAGAAGCAGATATTGGTCGCTGTAATTTGAGACTTAAGATGAAAACTGCCTCTAGAGGATTTTTGTGATTTATTCTGCCAGATCCCTGGAGATAATAGTGTTGCAGGATTTTTTACCTCAATACCTGTGTTTCGTTGTCTCACCACCTCAAAGAATGGAGAGGTGGGCCCAAAATAAAATAAGCAGCAAGCAAAAGTTTATTAGAGTATAAGATTAGAAAGTAAGAACAGTATGAAAGCTCTCTTTACAGAGAGGGGGCATTCAAAAGTGAATGTCCGTGACCATAGGCAAGGCTTTTTGTTTTATAAGGTTCTGGTCGCTTCCCCCTTCCCTCCCGCCTCTTCTCAGGTCCTACGCTTACTGGCTGGATAACTGCAGGTGCTGGGTTGTCCATTCCTGATTGGCTCTGCTCCATTGTGTGAGGAGTCAAACCATGGTCATCCTGTCCCTCATGTAGTGTAAATTTTATGGTTTCCTTTTTTCAGTTAAGTATTTTGATTGTCAAATTCCTGAGGGGAACCTGAGGGGGAGTAGGTGGTATCTGTTACATTTTTAAGAGGACCTTAAGCCCTAGAAGGTTTGCTGTGGTCAGAGGCTCCCAGCATTGTTCCAAAATACGTGTTTTTTTCCACCCAAGGACCTCAGGTCCTAACCTTTCTCTCTGCCCATTTTATCTTATCTTTTCCTTATCCATAGCAATCCAGGGCCAATTTAACTAAGTTCAAAACCAGAACTCTTCCTAAAATAATCCAGTCAACTTGAAAACATGCTGTAATTCCATGTGAGAACTTTTCCCTTTCTATTTTACCTTTTTCCCAAATGAGTGAAATTCTTTGGGATCTCAGACCATTACGGGCAAAGTCTCTTGTTAGACTCCCAAATTTTTATGGGTCTTCGTTTTGATTATTGTTTTGATCATCATACAACAGCTGCCATGCTCATTTCCCTCTCTCAATTTCCATTTTCTTTCCACTTTTTGTTGCAGAATATTTTACCACAATACCTGGGATTCGACCTCAGGTCCTACTCTACTGAATCCTATCTTCTTCTATCGTATTTTGACCTGATAATTCCTTATTGTCTTGTCAGGTTTTCAGTGCTTTTCAGATGACTTTAAAATATGTCTTCTGTACTTCTTTTAGTTCTCTGGGTGTGGGAAGAGGAAAAGATTGGTCTAATTATTTAACCAATCATTGTGAGAAGCAAATTATGATTATAGCAAATGGTTTGCTATAATCCCAGCCCAAATTGCTGAAGTGAAATGTTTCATTTTGCATATGTAAAAGATTAAATGCCTATTATAAACTAAATGAGATGGTGAGTGGGGAAGTGGATACATGAGTCTAAAGCTCTCAGGAGAGTCTAGTATTAGAGGCGCGATTTAGAGAGACATCAACATATACATGTCACTTAACACCATGGGATCACATGGGATCACTTAAGATGTGAATGCAAATAGAGGAAAGGGTCAAAGATCAAGAACCAGAGATTCCAGACAATAGAGTTCAGAAAGAGGAAGAGAAGCTGGCAGATTAGGCAGAAGGAGCTAATGGTGTTTGAGTAAACCAGGATATCTTGGTTTAGAAAAGATATCCTTGGTTAAGAAAAGAAAGTATTTCAAGAAAGGAAGGTAGCCAATGGTGTCAAATACTCCTGAGAGCGAGTAAATGAGAACAAAGAAGAAACCATTGTTTTTGAAAGCATGGAACTCTTAGATTAAAACATTTTTAGGGAGCAGTGTGACTCAAACTTTAATGGAGTAGTCTGAAGAGGTAATATGACAAGAAGTGGAGAGAGACATTGAATGCTGACAACTCAGTACGGTTTACCTTGAACAACCCAGATTTGAAATGCATGGATCCATTTATACAGGACTGGGGCTTGTTTTTATATATAAATACAGTACTATAAGTACAGTACTATAAATGCATTTTCTCCTCCTTATGATATTCCTAGTAACATTTTCTTTTCTCTAGCTTACTTTATTATAAGAATACAGTATATAATACGTATACAAAATGTATGTTAACTACGTGACTGGGAAAGCTTCTGGTCAACAGTAAGCTATGAGGAATTAAGTTTGGGGGGAGTTGAAAGTTATATGTGGATTTTCAACTGCATGGGGAGGTTGATGCCCCTAATCCCCGTGCCTTGTTCAAGAGTCAACTGTACTCATTTTCTATGAAAGTGGGCGAGGGGGGAGGAACAATGGGGCAGTTGATGGAAGAGAATTTATGATCAAAGTGGGGGTACTTTTAAATAGAAAATGACATGAATTCTTTCTTATTGAACTGATCTTGTATAGAGGGAGGAATTGCTGATGCAGAAGAGAGTAGGAATACATTCAAGTATAGAGTGAATGGGCAGGAGGGGAGAGAATCAAGACAGTATGGAATTAGGAACATTTCTTTTATTGTGATCGAGAAAACAGAGAAAGTAGGTTGATATCTACGTAGGTTGATACAGTTGGTGGTGGGCATTTATGTTTTTATTGGTTTTCATGGAGTCTAGACATATTTCCCAAATATTTTTGATCTCTGACAAGAAGTTGCATGTTGGAGAAGAACAAAGAGAAGCATACCTAGGAGAGAGTGACTAGCATTATAAGAGGGTCTCAAAATTTTACTACTTAAGGAATGAATACAGGCACATTTAGTCTCTTGAAAAGGCCTTGGGAACTCATGCTTCAAACAACTGAAATGCAACCATGAAGCAAAGGCAGAGGTCTTTTGTGTGTGTAGTTCCAGACACAGAGCTCTGACCAGTGGAGGGAAGTTATAGGGAGGCAAATTTCAATTCATAATAAGAATAACCCTTGTAATAACCAGACTTTTGCAATTGTCAAGTTGCAAAGTTTCCTTTATAGGAAATGTTCAGAGAGCTAGCTGAACTCCTTGAGGACCTTGTGGAGATATCACTTGCACTGAAAGGAAAATTGATGTTAGACAGTTTAAATTTGTACCGGAAGTGAGTTCCACCAATTGTATGACTGGTTCATCTTCTCAAATCGTTTCTCAGCAATGTCTTTTCTTCCTCACACTTGGTTCTCAACTATAGCATCACGGCATCTCAAGAGTTCTTAATGGAGACTCTGCAAACGGTTGAGGTGAGATAGGAAATATAGTTCAGATTGCCTTTTACGGTCACATTTTACGAGCTTCACAAACAAAACATGCAGCATGATAGAATTCCTCTGACCTAGGATTGTCAGAAAACCTAGAGGAATCACCCATCCAATTTCCAGTTTCTTCTCCTTTCAGTGCTTTTGAACTTGAGTCTGGGCATAAGATGCTTCAATGGGGTTATTGCTTAATTAATTAGAGACAAGAGAAGAATAAAATTTTAAAGAGAGAATCGTAGATTACAGAGTCCGCTGTTCAGCAATGACATAGACTAATTCGACAATCGAAGGGTCAGTACCTGCAAAAGTAAGGACACTGCTTACAAGCATTAGCATCCAACTAGTAACAATGTGCGCGCCAGGATAATGAACTTAAAACAATAGTAATTAGCAGGCTAAGACAAAGGATTAAAATTAAAAATGAATAGTGCAGTGCTTTCGCTTCCTTGTAAAACAGCATTAAGCCAACTTAATCCATTTTAATTCATTGTGAAACCTGCAGTGCAAATGAGATGGATTCAAGGGTCAGGTTCAGCTCCTGAGAAAGTGCGATACATTCACCTGTGACAATTCTTTCTGGAATGATAAAGTAAGGGAAGTCTCTTAAGAACTCTGAGTGACTCCATAAGGTCCCCAGGGATCAGGTGTCAAAGTTGTCTATCAGATGCCTGAAAAGAAAAAAGGGAAGCATTACTCAATGCTATTGTGAGACAGTTGTCATTGACTGATCAGGCCTTTGAAGCACGCTTTCACAGTCAATGAAACCACCTGAATAGATGAAAGCCAGACAGCTTCTGACAAACAAGAGTCTATGGAATATTCATTGTGCATCTGGGAGGGAAAGATTAATGTATTAGAAATTAAAATGGGACCAGAATGTATGATCTTGCTCTAACACTTGGCCAGACCTGTGTCACCCACTGCTAGTGCCTGAAGTCAACAGACAATTCTGCCAAGGTAACTGAGAATCATTAAGCATCCTGCTATTGTGCACGGTGAATAATAAAACTTTCCTCCTATTCTTTGCCTGGAGCTGACAATGAATAATTCTGGAGCTATTTGCAATGTTAACAGCACCTATCTTGCCCATCCATTCCTTTACGATAAGGATGGAAATATGCATTTCAACAGTCTGTACAGATACCGATTCACAGGCATTTCAAAGGACACCTGTCACTCAAGTGAAGGACCTGTCAGTCTTCAATGTATGATGGTGCCAAGAAAATGGCCAAAAAGATTATCTGTACTTTATTTCTCCCCTTTTTCAGATTAAAACACTGTTACATTTGCCATAGACTGACAAGTGATTTACGCTGGCAACTGTAATGTGTTTAAGACTAGAAAAAAAGCTATTCTCTTAGGCAGGCGGTTTCTTCCAGGGTTTACAACTGTAGCAAATATACTATCACAAATGTGATCTAGACCATACAGAATGTCATTATGCTTGATATTAGAAGCATTTAATCCGTTTGCTGACATAAAGGTGACATTGATAGAGTTGTATTTTTGATGTCACTACCCGAGTAAATTTACTTTTAAGAAATTACAAGTAGGCTGGAATTATAAGGAGTCCTTAGAGTATGACCAGCTTTGTACTGGACATCTTCATTAAAATGATATGTGAGCAACTAAAGATTTTGTTCCATTGGCACATCACTGAGTGTATGGTTTAGAATAACACAGCTTCCATAATCCGTAGAAATTCATGTCACTTACCAAAAAGTTAAAATTCAACTACCAAAGAGATTCTTAATATTTTCTTCCCCTGGACCAAAAGAGTGACCACGATCTAGAGTTTTAGAGTTCTTCAAAGTTTTATTCCCCTGTGCAAATACTGTAACTCCCATTGGGATCCTAATGTTTAGGAACAAATCATTCTGCCTCGTTCAACTATAGTTAAATTAATAACTGAATTAAATATTAAATTAATAAACTTCAAAGAGGTCCACCTTTCTCTCCCCTACTGAAGGTCATGAGAGCTCATCTTTTTACCAGGATGTTATGGGTCTTCTCTTTTTTCCTAGGAATAATGAGCTTATTACACTAGCCGTTGACCACAAGGCAATTCTTGGATGTTTCAATGGTACTTAGGTGTAACAGAAGACTTGCGTTTAGTACATTAAAGAACTGACCTGTGAATGTCTTTAGCCTCTGGTTAGTGAGCGATCTTTCTCTTTCTTCTCGACAGGAAGTTCTTATACATATCGATCTTTTTTCCTAAAAATTATGAACCAGAAATTGTTTAAAATGTCTTCTTAGGCATTCTGCCTGTAAGATATTATAAAACAAATATATCAGATCCCAATAGCATACCCAAATTTTCAGTGACTTTGTAGACGACCAAGATGTTAATCACCCACACATTCTCCAGATACTCGTTTTAAGTGGCTCCTTTTCACACTGCTTTTCTACCTTACCCAAATATGTCTTTTAATTTAAACTTCTCAGTGTTTAAGGTAGTAAGATTTCCTATTATCCATGATAATGATATCAATTTATAATATATTTATTTTTGTATAGCCCTCCTTCGAGGTACTATTATTATCCCTATTTCATAGATGTGGAAACAGTCCAAGATCATGCAGTTAGATTTAAACTCAGTCAGTTTGGCTCCAGAGTCTATGCGCAATGTTTTGAATCCAGAAAGAGGTGCTTTGTCTTCGAATGAACTCACAGTCAGGGAGTACCTAAGGCAGCAAGATCCATTAAAGTTATCACACTTTTGGCTACAAACTCCTTGAGAGATGAATTTAATTGTCGCACAATATTGACTCACAACACAAACGTTCTCTAATTAGTGGATATTTAAACAATAACAAAAGCATGCCGTTTTATAATGTCCATTCAAGTGATCATTAAAATGATATCAACATGAGGAAGAGAATGCATTTATATTCTCAACCCTATGTATTACTAATTACTTATTACTTTTTATGCTCTGGATTTTCTCTAAGAAAGCCTACTTCTACTGGTTCCAATGCACAACAGATCTCAAATTCAGTGCTGGCTGACATCATATTCACAATGTTTAATTGTCCATAATAGTACACATAATAGTACATAATAGTGCACAACATAATAGTGCACTTTATGCAGACTGGAATATAGAACAGTCAAACATCACTTCAGGTAAGGGGAGAATAGTAACAGTGCAGAGCATTATTTTAAGATTTTTTTAACTGATCAGAAGCAAAGTCTCTGTGTCTAGACCAAAGCACTGTGAATTTTTTTCTTATCAATTCACCTCTCTATAAACATGTCCTTTGATGTCCATGTTATCAAGAGACATTAGATTTTATATGTAAAGTTATACTAAATACTCTAGTAGTCCAGAGACCAGCTAGGATGTTACTTGCAAACAGCTCAACATGAGATGATAAGCGGCTGGGTTAGGGAAAGAAAAAGATGGCAGGTAAGTGACAGAGAGTTCTGAACTAGGAGACGCCAGTTAATCCCGGGCAGAAGTGAAGCTCGGAGGTTGTCTAGTTCCTCATCGCCACTTCTCTGCAGAACCCAGGGGCAGGAGTTTGTCTTTTGATTGTAAAAAGATGGAAGTGGTTCGATTGTGATGGAGGATGGGGACAAGCTGCAACCATTCCACCTGGAGGCAGAGGTTGACAGAGTCTCCCTGAAGATAGGAGTGGTCTCAAAAGAGTGGAGCTGTTTTCTTGACAGACTTGGTGAGGCTCTTGGAACACCCCGTGAGCTTTGGGCCTAGGGTAAGGGAGAGGCCCATTCTGCCTCACCAACTCTCATCTCTGGCCATGGCTACATGTGTTGGCATTCCAAGAATGACCCAGCTTATTTGTGTTATGAAGGAGACCATGAATCCCAGGAGAGCAGTGACGCGATTTCAAGGCGACTGCCCTTTCAACAGATTTGAAATCTGTGGAAGCCAGAGGGGAAGAATATGAGGAGATTTGTCTACAAACACATGTGGTGCACACTCTAGATATTCCCATAACAGCTTGGGAGACTGGGTTCCAGGGCGTAGCATGCAAGACAACCAAATAAAGATATGAAGGTCCGTTGTCCTCATTTGTAACCGTAGTCTGATTAAACCTGGGGACACTAGAGTGAAATTTAATGGAGAAATTTGAGGGATGTGTTATTCGGTGATAAGAAGTAGAGATGTGCCATAAGCATAAAATACACCCTGGATTTCAAAGATTTATTCTTAAAATGATAAAATACTTCATTTTGATTTTTATATTGATTATACATTTAAATGATGATATGTTGGATTACATAAAATATATTATCAACATTAATTTTGCCTGTTTCTTTTCACTTTTCTGAATGTGGCTGTGAACAATTTAAAATTAAATATGTGGCTCACATTTGTGGCTTGTACTATAGTTCTGTTGGATAGTACTGCCCTCAACAGTGTTTCCCAGGATGTGGCAATTGGAATGGAATGGTAGAAATCGAGATTATTTTAGTTGAGGGACACCTGAGTGGCTCAGTCAGTTAAGCATCTGGCTTCTGATTTTGGCTCAGGTCATGATCTCATGGTTTCTGAGATCAAGCCCTGCATTGGGCTTTGTGCTGACAGCCCCAAGCCTGCTTGGGATTCTCTCTCTCTCCCTCTCTGTGTCTCTGTCCCTCTCTGCTCCCAGCTCATGTTCTCTCTCTAAATAAATAAATAAATAAATAAATAAGTGAACTTAAAATAGACATATATAGATTATTTTAGTTGATTAAAATATTTATTTTATTTTGTTATGTGTATATTTTAATGTATTAGAAAAAGATAACTATTAAGCTATAGCTTTATATGGTATTGCTTTGGGATAAAGATAAAGAAAGTAGGTAGCATCATAACAATCCTGTTTACATAGACCCAGGAATTACCAATACCGCAAACTTTCCATTATCATCTTTTCAGCAATACTGATCATGTAGATGATTCCAACTGCTAGTATCTTGAATTTCTATGTTTATTCCTGCATTCTTTCAACTCATACCTCATACTATACTACATGTAGTCAGTTGACTATATGTAGTATGAAAAGAAATTTGAGGCTTTCTAAATAAAATGTCTAATATGAAAAATCATACACCTTCTTAGAACTGACATATGAATATATCCTGCACATGAGTGTGTATATGTGAGCAATAAAAACTTATTCTTACAATGCATGTTTCTTACATCAGTATTCTCTTCAAGCATCACATGAATTACTTGGATGCAATGAAGCCAATACTGAAGCTATAAAGTATTGAATTCTCTCAACCTTAAGATCTGGTTAAGAAATCATAGACCTCCCTGAAAGTGCACTTACACATTCAATATATATCTACAGTGTGGGTATCAAAACCGTTTTAGTCTTAGGAGGTATCAAAACCGTTTTAGTCTTAGGCAGTGAACACAAAAAATCCCTGGAGTGAAAATAAAAGGAGAGGAGTAGAGGAATAAATGAATAAGATTCTAGGGTTTTGTAGGCCCTCTAAAGACTTTGGTTTCTACTGTAAGTGGACTAGTAGAGGTTTTTGGCAAAGCAGTGATATGATCTTATATAGTGAAAGAACGATGCCGACTGCTGTATGGACAAGTAGTTGGGGTCTGAAGGCAAGACTGCAAGTCAGGGGACCAGTTAGGAGGTTGTGAAATAGTCCATGAGGGACATGATGGTGGCTTAGAAAAGATGGTAGTGATAGATCTGATGACACATGGTTGGATTCTGCATATAGATTCATACAAATTTCTGACTGATTTGGGTGTGTGGTACGGGACAGGGGGGAGTGAGAGAGAAAGAGAGAAAGTGAAACGGAGAGAGAGATAAGCATTAAGTCCAAGGTTGGAGATATGGTAGCTATTAAGATATATTTAAAATAAATGGCAAAAGATGAGATGTTTGTGCGTGTTTTTCTCCAACCAGATGGTAAAAGTGGTGGATAAGAAATGCTTGTTTGCACCAGACTATGAATAGGACAGATTCAAAAGGAACAGGTTTGGGAGATTGCTTCGTATGGTTTCTTGAAATACGATTGTATTGAAAAAGAATTACATATCGATATGGTTAGTAGTTAGTTCTCAGTATCAAAATCTATCAAAGGAGGTGGATGAAATATCTTGCTCTTTCTCAGTAGATAACATGTGTGAGAGGAAATTTTCATTCTTGTTTAGCCTCACAACAAACAAAAAAATGCAATCATCTTACCTATATGGAACGCATTTTATTTTCTTCTACTAAATATCATCTAGCCAAGTAACACTTTATACTATTATCCAATCGATAACTTCATTATTTTTAATGACACACTTACCTTTAGGTGAGAAGCATCTGATTACATTTGTTATTGACTTCATTTTATGTTTTAATTTTGAAGTTAATCATATTGTTTTGCATTGTGTTTGTTTTCATGGTTACTTTGATTCATGGCACGTGACTGGTAATACTATTTTTAAGGCATTTCAAGAACACAGTTGAACTGATTAAAAAAATATTAAAGAAGGACTCCAATAGATGGCATGGGATATGGCAAAAATCACAAAGATTTGGGTCGGATGATTAACGTTTGGGGAAATGTTAGTATTTCCTATTAGCTGCGTCAGTCCTGAGCAAGTAGGGTTATCTAGCCTCGTGCACATCTGACACCTTGCTGATTCTTATCGGCTATAAAACATGTATGTTCTATCCTGGTGTGACATTGTTCTAGGCACTACATGTAGTAGGTTGTAAGGATATTACTCTTATCTTTTAGAAATGTATAATTTTATGCAGGCATATCTAATTTATTAAAGGAAAATAGCTGAAACCTGAAAAGACAATCACGTAAGTCATAGATGTTTTCCTCTTGATTTTAAGAGATCCGGATCTTTTACTTCAAGGCAGAGTTCAAAGCTTCAAACTTCACCTCCCTCATAAACCTGTTCCTCTCAACACCATCCTCTTTGATTGTACTTTGCACACATCCCTTTAATATAGAGGTGCACAGGCCATATTATAAACTTAAATACTACTTTCTTGTTATTTTCTAATAATTATGCATTTCTATGAAGTTATAAGTTTTTTTTAAAGAATTATAATTTTTAAAAAATTTCCGCAGCCTAGAGAAATCACTGTAGCTAATAAGTGTTGCTGAAATAAAAGTGATATCCTTTTTTTTTTTTTTTTGCCTTTATTGGATGCCCACTTTCAAGAACGACTCTTCTTATAACCTTGTTTAATTATCACTCACGGCTTCAAAAGTTTTTTTTCTTCCCAGGATCAAAAGTAAACATCAAACCTTTGCAGTTTATTGTTGGCCCCACCTAGCACATGGTGGCATGTGTCTGTATTACCCACACACAATGCAGAAAGCCGAACAGATAAAAACAGAGGACGGCATCAGAACACGGTATTTCCACTGGTTCAAGTGATTCGACCTGTACCAAGCTCCTGGTCAGGTCTGGTCCCAGGACAACGGAGCCCTATTAAATATCATCATTCTATTAAGACAGTGATAGCTTACATAAAATAAATAGAAAAAATGAAATAAATTCCAAAGTTAGGATCACCTCTGGGTTGTTATGTAAGCCAAATGGCACATTTCTCTATAGATCTGTCTCAAAACTAGTAAGAGGCTTTGAATTTTCAAAAGTCATCCTGAGGTTCTTGACTCGTCTCCGTTGCCCTGCTCTTTTGCCCTGAAATATTAGCATCTAATCCTGTTTATCTTTGCCTTTGATGTTTTCAGCTTTAATGATTTCCAACTCATAAAACATCCTATTCACAAGAGAATCCATCTGAAGTCCCCACTTTTTGCAGTAACTGGAGAACAACAAATAGGCTGACAACAAAGGCTGCTTAAATACATGCAGAAAGCTCAGCAGCATGACAGACATCCCTGGGCAAATAAAATTAGGCCTTGCAGAATTTCACCCTACTAAATTTGGGGGGAAAATAAAGTGACATGATTTTACCAAAAGGGTTTGGAAGAATCTGCATTTTTTTTTAAAGATTTTTCATTTTTAAGTAGTCTCTACACCCAATGTATGGCTCGAACTTATAACCCTGAGATCAATAGTCGCATGCTCTATTGACTAAGCCACCCAGCTGCCTCAGAGTCTGCATTTTTAAAACTGCTCATCTCCCCAGGCTGTGAGTTTGCTGTCAATATCTTCTATCAGGTATATTACACTCCTAAAAATAATTTCTCTGAAACATTCCTTCTAAATTTTTCTTTCAATTCTTAATGAGGGAAATGTTTCTTGCGTCATTTCACTTGAAATATTGTAATCTAAAATTGATGAAGTGACAGAAATTTTTATAAGCAAGAAATATCAAAATAAAGCTTAGAATCCGGCTTAGAGGTCATGGCATGTTTTTCCCTCTTAAAAGAAGCTGAGTGTTTATTCAGAAACTAACTTTTTTGGGGGGGAAGATTAGTAGTAGGTTTCAGTTGAAGATATAGACAGAAAACATCTGTCTAGGTGAGAGCTTTGCTACCTTGACTTGGAAACTGAAAGACATATGTGCAAAAAAAAAAAAAATGATTATTTGATCCAAAGTTTATAAAAAGAGGCAAATTTCAATCTCCTCTCTGGACAAATATCCAAAACAGGATTGATGAAGTACAATCAGGAATTTAACAGCAAGACCACCAATGCATTTACAATCGATATGAACAAACATAGCGAGCACCCTATTTCTATGATTCTACACCGTTTACCCGTGACCACCGTAGATGTAATGTGTCTTTGTTCCCTGCCAAGTTGTGAGCTCCGTGACTCGTCCATTGGTGTTTACTAGTGTCTAGTGATACACCTGCAACATGGTAAATGTTCAAAAGGTATGAATGAATAAATGAACGAACAAACAAGTGAATCAGTAAGTGTGTTGAGTGAAATAGTAAATAAATAGCAGTTATATGTTGCTAGTTTTACGATGTCATTCCCCCCCTCCCCCCCACCAAATTTTTTGGCTACAGGAATTGCATGTTACAAATGCAAGATCCTAGCCCCCATCACAGACTTTATGAGCATACTTCATTTGGCTGCTGTCTCTTTCCTAGAATTTCTTTTAATCTCAAATATGTGATTTATTATTCAATTTTCAGGAAGTCTGCTCTTTCTTGTCAGTTAAAAGAAATGTTACAGCTGGAAGTATAACTCCAATTTCATGATTGCTTATTAAGAAAAATAAGTATAATTTCTAACATGGGCCTAAAAAGACTCTGCTTATCAGGGCAAGTCTGGGCATTGGATGTTGATCACATTGCTTTAAGAAATTTTTATACTAATATTTTAATTTTAACTCTGTCTTGAAGCAAAAAAAAAACCCACAAAAGCTCTGAATGACAGCACAGCATATTCTTGTCAACGTGTGCCATGGGAGACTTCTCTCCACCCTTATCCCAAAGTCGAAGACTCTTGGTGAGTTTGTAAAATGGGAGTTTTCTGCTTGTGTTACAGAGCTATGTCACTGATCTCAACTTTGAAAGTTTGAGTCTCCCAAGGCACTAGTAAACATCAATGGACAAGTCGCAGGGCTCACAACTTGGTAGGGAACAAAGACACATTAGCTCTACAGTGGTCATGGGTAAACGGCATAGCAACAGGGTACTCACTATGTTTGTACATATCGATTGGAAGGGCATTGGTGGTCTTGCTGTTAAATTCCTGACTGTACTTCATCAATCCTGTTTTGGGTATTTGTCCATAGAGGAAGTTGAAAGTTGCCCCTTTTTATATCCTTCGGTTCAAGATCATCAATATTTGTATTACACACATGTCTTTCACCCATATGAGAAATTGTTAATGAAACCTTACTGAGGCACTTCTTAAGAAATCAAATTTAAAAGAACCCGTTTCAACGGTCAGTAAATGAAAATATGCTTCAGCAAATCTGCTCAATAACACTGGGAAACCCAGTGTTGCTCACGTTGCAGATGGGACAAAAAAGTCTACTTTCAAGAGAAAGAAGGTAGCTTATAAGCAAGAGAAAATCCCATATTGAGAGGCCATAGCTATCTGAATTGAATTAGAACTAAGTTAATATGTTATTGTAGGAGCTCACAATATCTAACATAAAATGATTTTGAATATGCAATCAGCAATAGCGCCGAGAGGACGAACTCTATTCAGAAAGCGTGCATGAGGCTTTAAGATATTGTAGCATTTACAAGGTGTTGTAAGTGCCTGTAAATGGAGTTATTACCCAATTGCATAATATGAGTAACTGGCAATAATGTTTCATTAGATAGATAGATAGATAGATAGATATTTTTTATTTTTCTCTCAGTTACAAAACTGCTGAAGTCACCAGCCTCACTTCAAGGCCTTGGCAATCATACAGCTGATGTTAATAAAAATTATAAGTGCATCTGGAATATGGGATCACAAGGGTACAGAAAGGTTTCCACACTACCCAGCCACTGAGATCTTATAAAATATCTCCATACGCTTTCATAACAACAGAGAAATTAAAAATATGACTTACAGTGATTTGCAAATAATTTGGAAACGTTATTTGAGGTGGACAAAACTTTATCTGGAGGAAAAAAAGGTTTACTGCTACATGCTTTCATTCTAAAATTAGAATTAATGAAAGTAAGTACAGGCATACCTTGTTTTATTGTGTTCCACTTTACTGTGTTTCGTAAATATTGGAATCTTTACAAATTGTAGGTTTGTGGCAACCCTGCATCGAGCAAGTCTATCTATGTCGTTTTTTCAACAACACCTGCTGAGTTCCTGTCTCTGGGTCATATTTGGGTAATTCTTGCAATATTTCAAACTTTTCCCTAATCATTATATTTGTTATGTGATCTGGGATCAGTGATTACAACTCACTGGAAGCTCCAATGATGATTAGTAATTTTTAGCAGAAAGTATTTTTTTATTATTTAAAAAAAGAGAGAGAGGGAGACACAGAATCCTAAACAGGCTCCAAGCTCTGTGCGGTCAGCAGAGTCTGATGTGGGGCTCAAACTCTCAAACCGAGAGATCATGACCTGAACTGAAGTCGGACACTTAACCAACTGAGCCACCCATGCACCACATCAAAAAGCATTTTTGATTAAGTTATGCACATTGGTTTTTTTTAGACATAATGCCATTGCACACTTAGACCACAGTATAATGTAAACATAACTTTTATGTACTAAGAAACCAAAAAATTCATTTGACTTGCTTTACTGCAGGGGTCTGGAACCAAATCCACAATTATCACTGGAATATGCCTGAAGTCTAATGAAGAACTCACAAAAACAACATAAAGATCAATAAAACAGGAGCAAGAAAATATATTCAATGATTTTATTGTTTTAAAATAGTTTTTATCTTCAAGAGCTGCATCCTTGACAATAAACTTATAAAACAGACAAGACTCTAAAGTCTAATTTAAAAAGGGAAAAAATACAAATCTAAACCCAGGAATAATAAAGGGAGTTAAACTCAAATATCAGGGAGACATAGAAATAATAATGAAGATATAACAACAAATCACAAGTTGGTGAACTTTAACTAGATTCTGATTCAAATAAATAAACTGTAAAAAGACAATGGGGAGAGTTTGGATATATGCTGGATAAGAGATGATATTTTTAAACTATTGTTCATTGTATTGGTGTGATAATGGCAAATGAGAAGGTAAAAAAAAAGATAAGCATGTATTTATAGATGAAATAATATCTGAGATTTGCCGTGAAATATTCTGGAAAGAAAGTGAAGTGAAACTTAACTTGGTAAAATGTTGATAATTGTTAAAGCTGAATAATGAGCACATGGGGTACATTGAACTACATTTGCTTTAAAAATTACAGCAGAATTTATTCTTTGCTAATGAACTTGGAAATTTTGATGGAGTGTACTACTTTTTGAGAAATAAAAATTGCTGAATTTGACACACAAAGAAGTGTTAAAAAAAAACTCTGAATATTATAGAGGAAAATGGGCAAAGAATTTGAATGTATAATTTTGAAACAAATGCAATGGACAGTATATACAGATAGATAATATCATGTTATAGTTGATGTATAGAAAATATCAACCATAATTTTTTTGAAGTATCATTAACATAGAATGTTATATTTGTCTCAAGTGTACAACATATTGATTTGACAATTCTGTATACTACTCAATGCTCACCAAGATAACTGTAGTCAATTATAAGTTGACAACTATAAGTGTATATCAACTATAATTTTTAAAGTCTGCCATTTTAAAGAGAAATGCAATAGATAATTTTACCTCTTATAGTGTTTCTTTTCATTTTGCCTTCAGCCTCTGAATACTCTGATGCTCCCAACTAGGATTTTGGATTTGAGGAAATGTTACAAAAGTAAATTGTAAGTTTAAGGTTTTTTTCTTGGAGACTACTGTAGAGTTGAGAATCCAGTGACTTTGAGGTGACTGCTTATGGAATCTAGCAGCAAAGTGACTTATTCCTCAAGTAAAGTTTAGTGAGACAGAATCTGTGCTGGAAGGCTAAAATGGATCATGACTAAGGTAGAATATTGATCATATGTTGTTTCCCTTGGTTTCTGCACAACTCAGATTCTTTATCTTTCCTAGTGATTCTGTGCATTACCTGGTTCAAATCCTATATATTAATTTACTGCTTAAGTTAGGCAGAATCGACTGAAGTTGTTTATAATCAAGAGCCTTCTGTAGTTCACCTATGTAATTGACAATGAGTGAAGAATAAATTGAAAGTATCCATTTTTGGGACGCCTGGGTGGCTCAGTCCGTTGGGCGTCCGACTTCAGCTCAGGTCATGATCTCACGGTTTGTGAGTTCGAGCCCCTGGGCAGGCTCTGTGCTGACAGCTCAGACCCTGGAGTCCGCTTTGGATTCTGTGTCCCTCTCTCGCTCTGCCCCTCTCCTGCTCGTTCTCTGCCTCTCTCTGTCTCTCAAAAATACACATTAAAAAAAATTAAGAAAGTATCCATTTTAGATGAGATACAGTTTTATTTTTTTACTAATTTTTTTTAAGTTTTTATTTGAATTCCAGTTAGCATGCGGTATTATATTACTTGCAGGTGTGCAATACAGTGATTCAACACTTCTATACATTAGCTTGTGCAGATGAGATACAGTTTTAAAAAGCAGTTTCTGGGGCACTTGGCTGGCTCAGTCAGTGGAGCATGCAACTCCTGAACTTGGGGTAACAAGCTTGAGCCCCACACTGGGTGTAAAGCTTACTTAAAAAAAAAAGCACTTTCCAATGAAGTTAAAGTGTAAGTTTTTTTGAAGTCTATGAACAAATGCCTTTGAATATGCATGTCTGATGATATTTTCTTTTTGAAAATATATCTTAAAGGAAAAAACAATCATGAAAAATTACAAAAATATTAATTTTCACCTTTTTTAAAATTTTGAAAATTAGAAATGACCTAAATGCCAATCATTCAATTATAGATTACGGAGCCATTTATTACTGGCACAGAGCAAGTTCTTAAAACAATTTAAAGTGCAGAAAAGTCATAAACCTTTTGGAAAATGTAATTCTAACTATATTGTGGTAGCCAACTTCCAACATGCCACCAAGATCCATATTTCCCAGTATTCTAAATCTTGTATGGTCCCCGTCCACAATGAATCATGGCTGACCTATGAAACCAATGGAATAGTGCAGAAGGGACAAGATTTGACTTCTGAAGTTAGTTCCTAAAAGACATTGCACCTTCTGTTGTAGTCTCTTGGATCACTCTCTGTGGGGAAAAGCTGATGCCATTAGGAGTGGCTCATGTAGAAAAGAGGTTTCCAATCAACAACCAGCACCAATTTACCAACCAGCCATGTGTATGACCCAACTCGTAATAAACTTTCCAGCCATAGTCAATACTTCAGATAACTACAGTCCTAATTGATATGAGATTGCAATATCCTGTGAGTATTCTTTTTTTTTCTTTTTTTAAAGATGTTCAACGTCATCAGTCTTTTTTTTTTAATGTTTATTTATTTTTGAGACAGAGAGAGACAGAGCATGAACGGGGGAGGGTCAGAGAGAGGGAGACACAGACTCTGAAATAGGCTCCAGGCTCTGAGCTGTCAGCACAGAGCCCGACGCGGGGCTCGAACTCACAGACCGCGAGATCATGACCTGAGCCGAAGTCGGCCGCCTAACCGACTGAGCCACCCAGGCGCCCCTATCCTGTGAGTATTCTAAGACAGAAATGCTCGATTAAGCCATTCCCAAATTACTAACTCATAGAAATTATGAGGGGTTATTGATTATTATAGTTTTAAGCCATCAAGCCTTACATGTTGCATAGCATTAGATTAATAGAGAGTTGCAAATAAATGTGCATTAATATGTGCATGAACTTAAAAAATGCCTGGAAAGATATAAATTAGAAGGCTGGTCATGTCCTCTTTTTTTATGTTAATTTTGTGGATTTCCTTTATATATTTTTTTTGCAATTGTTAAGCAATAATAATTATATCACGTCTCATAATGTAATAGCTTAAAACCAGTGATAAACAATTCCAAATGAAGTCATAAAAGGCAAGACTCAGCATAAGAAACACAAAAGTAAGAACTCTAGCAGACATTTATTGGAAGCAATGCAAAGCAAAACAATTGTGGAGCATCTTTAGAACTGAGAGAAAAAAAACTGCCATTCTAGACTTCTACAGACAGCATAAATGTATTTCAAATAAAAGTGAAATAAACACTTTTACAGGCATACAAATTTTCAAGTATCACCATGGACCTCTATTGCAGAAAGCGCTTAGAAAAGAAGAAAATTATGGCAGTTGTAGAAACAGATCTACAAAGGAATAAAGAGCACAGAAAACAATCATTACGTGGATAAATATATAGTTCTCTAATTATTGAAATTTTTTTTAAAAAAAGTAACTGATATTAAACAAACAAACAAACACAAACCTATGTCTTCTGGAATTTCTAACATGGGTCAAAATAAAATGTCCGACAACATTGCCACAAGGGAATAGAAGGGTACCGTGGTAAGTTTCTAGTAACTGTAAGGGAAATGGCATCATATCACTGAAAGGTAACCTTAAATAAATTGAAGGTGTATAATACACACCCCCAAACAACCACTAAAATAACAAAATAAAACTATAGGTAGTAAAACAAAAAGCAGACAATACGGAATTATAAAAAATACTACCTACCACCGAAGGCAGAAAAAGAGGAAAATGAGAGAAGAGTCTATGTGCTTACCAATACTATCCTAGGTAGTTGATTTATTTAATCTCCCATGAGTTAGATTTACAGCCAAAGGAGAACAGGAAAACAATATCAAGGGGGCAGATTTAATCTAATCATATCAATTTTGTATAGACCCCAGTTAAAAGGTAGAGGTTATCATATTGAAATCAAAAGCAAGGCCTCACTCTAGGATGCCTAGAAGAAATGAGCTTCAAAATAATGGCACAGATGAATTAAAAGTAAAAGGATGAAACAAGATATAACGTGATAATATGAATCACAAGAAAACTGGAGGGATGTGTTAACATCAGATAAAGTCGATTTCAGAGCAAAGGATATTGCTAAGGATAAAAAGGGTTGTTTAATAGTAATAAAGTGATTAATTCACCAAAAAGATATAATAAGGTTACGTGTTCAGTATATTTTGTCCATGGTTGCAAATACAGCTAGTATCCCTGACTAAACTACACAAACCCTAGCTGCTCGTGGAGGAAACGCTTGAAAGAATGCAAGGAAAAACGAAACATTAGTTACCTCTGGTAGACAGAACGCTGGCCTAGCCAAATATGTGTACTCCCTAATCCCTGGAAGCTGTGAATGTATACCTTACATGGCAAACACAACATCTCAGATGAGATTGAGGGTAAAGACCTTGATTTGGGAAGATTACTCTGGATTATAAGGGTGGGTCCAATCTTATCATACAATTCCTTAAATGTGAGAATCTTTCCCTGCTGAGTGAGGGAGAGATGTGATGACAGATGAGTCAGAGAGATGTGACATCATTAGCTTTGAAGATACAGGAAGAGGATCACAAGCCGGGAATGTTTCTAACTTCTAGACGATGGAAAAGCCCAGGAAATAGATACTCCCCAGAGCTTCCGGAAAGGAACACGACTCTTCTAAATATTTTGATTTTAACCCAGGAAATCCGTGTTGGACTTCTGACCTAGAGAAATGTAAAGTAAAATAATAAATGTGTGTTTTTCACACCTCTACGTTTGTGGTAATTTGCTGTGCCAGAAATCTGAAACTAATACAGTCCTAATTACTAAGAATAATCTGAAAAGGAGCTTTGGCGTATACTAAAGAAACACTAATATGTTTTCCTGCTCAACTGGAATACATTGCAGGCTACAGTGCTTTTAGATTTGTGGTTATTGTGTTTCCAGATGGTAATGTCTCAAGATAATTGTCGCTCTCTAAATATCTGAAATAGCTTGTAGAAAATCTGGATGCTTCTTTATTCACCCCAACTACTTGATTTTATTATTTTGTCCTACTATCACACTACAGCTTTGGATGTGTGGTGCTGGGCTAACCTGGCTACTTTCTGGGAGTCACGGCTCCAACAGATTGCGGTTGCATCCGTACAGAGATCAACTGTATAGAAAGGCGTTTCTCTGAACAAAGAAAGCGCAACTTTTAGAGAAGGTCCCTATTTTCAACCATCTCTTTTGGGGACCAGTTGGATTACAAAATTAAGGAGTCAGCAATTCATCTTTGTTCCCTGAAACTGCTTGTTTCTACTAACTTCGTTTTTCCATGGTGTCTTACTCCATCCAGGCTGCCATAACCGAGCACCATTGTAAGGTCGTTTATAAGGCTGGGGAGCTTATAAACAGTAGAAATTGAATGCTCACAGATCTTGGAAGTTCAACATCAACGTATCAGCAGATTTAGTGTCTGGTGAGGATCTGTTTCCTAGTTAATAGATGGTCCCCTTTTTACTGTGTCCTCACACGGTGGAAAGGATAACGGCCCTAATCCCACTCATGAGGGCTCTATACTCATGACCTAATCACCTTCCAAAGGTTCTACCTCCAAATCATCACATTGGGTGTTAGCATTTAGTATATGCATTTGGGGAGGGCACACATATGCAGTTTATAGCACATAGTATTATATAACTCAGTAACATATTTCCAAAAATATCATAATGATTACATAAATAGGGAAGCTTTTCGTTTTCATGGATGCTAAGTGATTTTATTGTTTACTGTGACTGTTATATTCCTTTTAGTCTCTTATAGCCATAGACTGAATTAATTTTAGCTTGAATTTGCTTGCCTGTCTGGGTTGTTTGTTTTGTTTTGTTTTGTTTTCCACAATGAATGATATTTTGCAGACCTGTTCATCTCTGACTTGTTTTATGTCTTCTCAACATAATGCACAGTGACAAAAAGGAAAAAAAAAAGTTTTTTCCTTTTCAAACGTATTTGGATGTAAAAGGATTCTGGTATATATTTAGTGTTGTAACATCATAAGCAAGCCCAATGATGACTGGTACTTTAGAGACTGTGAGGTTTTGAATTCTTATGTAGCCAGAATTAATCTCTAACTACTTTCTTGGGCTTAGTTTAAGAAGACAGGCATATCAAAGAGATTGAGGAATAATTGGCAGAATTTGAACATCGGCATATAAATATCATATTTAAAATATAATGCATTTTGAGACAGTATAGTGAGTTCAAGTTACATTAAAAATTATTTTAATTTAATTAATTTATAATTATGTTTCTTTAGTAAAATGTTTTAAAAATATGTGCATACCACTATGAAAAGTGGCTCCGTCGGTTAAGTGTCCAATTCTTGATTTCAGCTCAGGTCATGATCTCACTGTTCATGGCCATGACTGGCCATGCGTCAGGCTCTGCTCTGACAATATGGAGCCTACTTGGGATTCTCTCTCTCCCTCTTTCTCTGCCCCTTCCCTGCTTGTGCTCTCTCTCTCTTTCTCTCAAAAGAAATAAACTTGTAATTAATTAAATATAAAGAATCTACAATTCAGCTCAGTGTGGTGCCATGTGATTCAAGTAAAGGAAAGGTACAGTTCACTGGAAGAAGACGATGTACTTACCAGGTATTATTACTAGATACTTGACTTCTCATTTAATTTTCATCATATTTCCATGAATCAGACTTACAGCCATTTTAAAGATAGGCACACTGATACTGAATTTAAATAAATTGTGTACAAATGCTCAACTAGCGACAAAGGTTGGATTCAGAAACAATATTTAGGCTTCTAAACACTATGGTCTGTTATAACCCACTCTCAATCCAGTATGTGCAAAGCAATAAACTAGGTATGGACAGTTGTTAAAATGAATAGAATTAGGTTTCTCCTAGGGTACCTAGAAGCCAGAAAGCAAAGGCAATATAAAGAAAAATGGCATAGGGGTGCCTGGGTGGCTCAGTCGGTTAAGCGGCCGACTTCGGCTCAGGTCATGATCTCGCGGTCCGTGAGTTCAAGCCCCGCGTCGGGCTCTGTGCTGACAGCTCAGAGCCTGGAGCCTGTTTCAGATTCTGTGTCTCCCTCTCTCTGACCCTCCCCCGTTCATGCTCTGTCTCTCTCTGTCTCAAAAATAAATAAATGTTAAAAAAAATTTAAAAAAAAGAAAAATGGCATAAAAGCTAATGATTTTCAGATTCACATCACTTAACACCTTTCTACTGTGTTACATTTTTACTTCTGTGTCATAAATTCTGTCTATTCGCCATTCTTCTCTTACCTTGCCACCATGGTACCACATTATTCTAGCTTCTTGCTTTTCTTGCCTCCAGTATCAACCTCTATGGACGTAGGCCCACGGTAGGTGAAGCATTGCTTATCCTATCTTCTTATTCCTACTATCTTACCCACTCCTCCTTGCTTGATAGTTCTCCTGATCTCTGAAAGGCCATTATAGTTGCAGTCTGTTGCTGCATGAAACTCACCTATCCCCAATACCATTTTTTTTAAACAAAAGCTCTTTTAATCTTTACCTTTACCTTGATCTTTCTATCTATGCCTCAGCTTAAGAGAAATCCAGGTTTGTTTGGTTTTTTTCAAACTCTCTCTAAGTGATATCTACTGACCTGTTCTTCCATACCACTAAAAAATTCCTTGGGGTGCCTGGGTGGTCCAGTCTGTTAAGTGTTTGGCTCTTGATTTCGGCTCAGGTCATGATTTTGAACCCTGCTTCTGGTTCCATGCTGACAGTGTGGGATTCCTTCTCCTTCTGTCCCTCCTGGACTTATGTGCATGCTCTCTCTCTCTCTCAAAATACACAAACTTAAAAAATAATTTCTCAATAATATTCTAGGCAGTAAACTCCATGAGTGAAAAATTGTAAGGAATTATACCACTCCAGGATGACCTCCTTTTAACTAGATATATCTGCTATGACCCTATTTCCAAGTAGGGTCACATTAAGGTCACATTCTGAGGTACTTACAAGTTTTCACGTCATACAATTGAACATATATTCTAATTCCCATTGAAATTTCCTATTTTACCTATGTATTATTTTTATCTGGTGACTTTTCTTATTGTATTGAGTTAAAAACATTTTTTTTCTTGATTACATATGTCCATATTATCAGTCAGACTTACTCAAAACATGAGTGGCATTCAGTATCACACTTTACTAACAACTAACAAAAGATTCAACACAGTCACAAAAATTGCCACATCAATATTTAGGAGACCCCAAAACCATTAAACACTTTTTCCTCAGATATGTCTTTCAAACAAGGATGTCATTTAGATTCAGAATGCTAAGCACTAACTTTGTGTCCTCGGTAAATTAGTTGGGGCTATTTAGTTAAGGATCTCTCAGCTTTTCTATGTTACTAGTTACATAGCCAGGAGTATGTGAGTAACTTCCATTTTTCAGGATATCAGTGGCTCATATATCCAAAAATTGCAGGTTTATTTATACACCAATTATTTTCTGATGCACTCATTTCTCAGATTAACAGTCAAACATCAAAAGATATCTTTGAAATATCCTCATTTATAATCTAGGTTGTAAATTCCAAAGGTCAAAAATTACAAGGAATTTGTTTGGGGTCAAAGTCAGCCTCCAGTTTCCTGACAAAAGAGAAACTCTTTACAGACCAACTCAACTCAACCTTTTCTACCCAATTCCACCATGATCAGAGTACATACTCTGAATTTGGCCAATCCTTTGAAAGTTGTTAAAAATCTGGCTTTATGGCCCATATATGGTCAGTATGGTAAATATGACCCGTGCTCTTGAAAGAAATGCATATTCCTCCGTTGTTAGGGCAGAATTACATTTCTATAATTAGCTTAAGTATTTTAGAGATGTTATTTGACTTTTCTATATCTCTACTAATTTTTTGTCTGTCCTATTTGGTAGTAAGAGAGATCTCCTATGGTTGTGAATTTATCAAATTCTCCTATTCTATCAAAGCTCTGTCTAGGGGCGCCTGGGTGGCTCAGTCGGTTAAGCGGCCGACTTCGGCTCAGGTCATGATCTCGCAGTCCGTGAGTTCGAGCCACGTGTCGGGCTCTGTGCTGATAGCTCAGAGCCTGGAGCCTGGTTCAGATTCTGTGTCTCCCTCTCTCTGACCCTCCCCCGTTCATGCTCTGTCTCTCTCTGTCTCAAAAATAAATAAACGTTAAAAAAAATTTAAAAAAAAGCTCTGTCTACTTTGCAGCTTATTAAAAGTATAGAAATTGACTTTACTAGATGACTGTCCTTTTATCCTTTTAAAAGCCCTTGCTTATTACTGGCATGTCTGACTTCTTTTATTATTATTTAAGTTCAAGTTAGTTAACATATAGTGTAGTATTGGTCTCAAGAAGAGAATTTAGTGATTCATCACTAAATCATATAACTAACACCCAAGTGCTCATCCCAAGTGCCCTCTTTAATGCCTGTCACTCATTTAGCCCTTCCCCCAACTATCTCCCCTCCAGCAACCCTTAGTTGGTTCTTCATATTTAAGAGACTCCTGAGGTTTGCCTCCCTCTTTGTTTCTATCTTATTTTATTTTCCTTTCCCTTTGCCCATGTTCATCTGTTTTGTATCTTAAATTCTTCATATAAGTGAAGTCATATGATATTTGTCTTTCTCTGACTCACTTATTTCTCTTAGCATAATATCCTCTAGTTCCATCTACTTGCTGCAAATGTATGTGTATCTATATCTATATCTATCTCACTTCTTTATCCATTCATCAGTTGATGGACATTTGAGCTTTTTCCATAATTTGGCTGTTGTTGATAGTGCTGCTACAAACATTGGGGTGCATGTGCCCCTTCGAATCAGCGTTTTTGTATCCTTTGGATAAATATTTAGTAGTGGAATTGCTGGGTTGTAGGGTGGTTCTATTTTTTAATTTTTTTGAGGACCCTTCATACTGTTTTTGAGAGTGGCCTCACCAGTTTGCACTCCCACCAACAGTGCAAAAGTGTTCCCCTTTCTCCACATCCTTGCCAACATCTGTTGTTTTCTGAGTTGTTAATGTCAGCCATTCTGACAGGTGTGAGGTGGTATCTCCTGTGGTTTTGATTTGTATTTCCCTGATGATGAGTGATGTTGAGCATCTTTTCATGTGTCTGTTGGTGATTTGGATGTCTTCTTTGGAGGAGTGTCTATTTATGTCTTCTGCCCATTTCTTCACTGGATTACTCATTTTTTGGGTGTTGAGTTTGATAAGTTCTTGATAGATTTTGGATACAAACCCTGTATCCTATGTCATTTGCTAATGTCTTCTCCCATTCCATTGGTTGCCTCTTAGTTTTGTTGATTATTTCCTTTACTGTGCAGAAGTTTTTATCTTGATGAGGTCCCATTAGTTCATTTTTGCTTTTGTTTCCCTTGCTTCTGGAGACACTGACACGTCTGTCTCAACATCAACCTTTACTGTCTGTGTCCTCATATTTAAGTTATGTCAGTTGTAAACAGTGTATCCTAGTTGTTTTTTAATCTATCCTGAAAATGTTTATTTTTAATATTTAGGCCAATTATATTTAGTATAATTATTGATCAATGTGAGTTTACAGTTACCATTTTGCCCTTTGTTTTTTGTTTGAATTATTAGTGTTTCATTTCTCCAAAAGTCCTTATTTAAGTGGGCCCTTCTATCTGGAATTCCCTTTCTCTTTTGCCTACATTCATTTAGTTATCTCTCACCAAAACCTTAGTTACTTTCTCACAGGGGACCATCTGGCCCTATCTCTAGATATGGTTTCTTTTGGTAGTCAGTCTTGTAGTATCATATTTCTTCTCTTCAGTGCACATAACTTAATTATTTTGTGTACTTATTGATGTGCGTTTCTTCTAGACCATAACTTGATGATGATAGGACTTATTTATCTTCTATTAATAAATACTTGCAGCATTAATAAATGAACATGTCAATTCTAAAACAAATTTTACCTTTCTTTACAAACAAATGTTAAAGAAATACAAACAACACTTTCAGAAATGGTCTATATATTTACACAGAACCACAGTATCTCAATGCGGCACCACCGTTACATTAAATCTAATTTGTCTTGCCACAGATCTTATCAGGCACCCTTTGCAGAAGCTAGGGGATGCTTTACAGCTTCCTATGGGCTTATTCCCATATAAGAAAACAAGATTTCCTGAGACAATTCTATTTCTTTCACACCCACATAGAGGGAGAATAGGACTGACCAAGTGCTGGTTTATTTCAAATATTTTCCAGATTATTTGGTGCAAATTCTTTTCTACAATATCCCATTGTCATTTTTAAGTGAACTCGGCAAGGCTCAGGGCTCTGACTCATGAATGTTCACTTTCTTACTGGATTAAGTAGGCAGTCACAGGCAAAAATGTCTGATGACTCAAAGTTTCTCTGAGCGTATTCAAGTTTTTTCCCTTTTGGAAATCACTCTGAGTACAAGTGGGAGAAATAATGATGTGCTATGGGTCCTTTCTGTCATTCCTGTGCAAACAGTACACTTTTTAGGACTTTTACCCTTTCAGAAATATTCCAGTTTATCAAGGTCCTCTTAGCCACTCCCTTATTAAAGGAAGAAATTATTTCCTCCTGTGCATTTAGTTTGAGAAAGTTTATAACAAATAATTTAAATTAAACAGAATAAATGTTCTGGAAATTAGAGAATAGTAGGTGAATAGACTCATTGCAAATAACCTGGAGTTTGAACCATCCTTGGGTTGAGTTACCTGGTACTGGGCTAAATTTAATCTGATGGGTTTTAATAAAAATTCAGGGAATGGTGCAGCCTTATCATCAACAAATATATTATTCTGCTTTACTAGAGCAAATAGAGTAAAAGAATATATATCAATTTGTCTTCTTAACATTAAGAGCTTAAAGTTTGTCAAATAAATAAATATATATATAAAAAGAAAATTTTAATATCTAATTCTTATAAGAAATCCTTTTTGCCTCTGCTTCCTTTGAAATAGACTACTATTTTTGAATCACAAAACCTCAATATTAAAGGATTTTTTTTCATCCTCGCATGCCCAAAATCTCAGACTGGTTGAAACTTCAACTTCACAAAGAATTAAATGTTGTATTTCTAGCCCAGAAAGGTGATTGCCTACCATTTTTATCATATAATTACTTAGATTTTCATATAGACTGTCACATACAAACTTTAAGTAACAAAATGCAGAATACAAAGCTGCCCCAAAGTATAATAACTCAGGTATTCATTAGATCAAAACATAAAGGAAGTTACTATGAAAAAATTTAGTCTATGTATTTAAGAAAATTAATCATAGGTAAAAACAACTTTATTCCATAAAAGAGGACAACTCTGCCATAAATTTGTTTTAGCAATAGCAATAATAAAAAAAAATACTTCTTGTTTTAAGAAAATCCAGTTATTTTCAAAATTTTTAGAATTCCCCATTTGTATATATTCACACTTGTTGGAGAACTACATCCAGAAATAACTCATCTCATTTAGTACCTCTCTCTTTGAGAAAGTATTCCATATATAAGATATATATAGCAAATGCTCTAGACTTTGGGTGTAAATGTCAAATTAACAATCCAGTAAATACTAGCCATTCCCTTTTATTTCCCACAAATATAAGAAAGCCATGTTTTAGTGGCCTTTCCTCCCCTAACAAGTCTAAGAGTTCCTGACATTCATCTTCTTTGTCTTTATATTCTCAACCAGTCATTATCTTCTAATCCCCTGCTCAATTTTTTACAGGTGGCATACTATCTCTGCAAACCACCTTTTCCTGTCTGTTACCTAAATTCTGCAGTCTCTTAACTGCAATTTGAGCATAGAGCATAAGTCATCAGAAAGCAGGTAAAACAGACTGGTATTTAAAAAAATATATTACATAGGTTCAGGAATCAGAAATGAACAGGAATGTAGAAGGAAAAAAGCTTCAGCTAGATACCAGGCATCACGGCTTCTGGACTCCATAGGATTTGTTCATACCAAGAATAATTACAGCCTCCTTTTCCTCTGTAGGACTACTGTGACCACATTTTTATATACCAGGCTTCTCAGAATTTTCAACTCTCTCTGGGGCCCAGCAAGAGGAAAATCAATAGTGCACCCCTCACTCACCCATTGTCTCAGCCAACTTTCGATTGTACTTCTTAACTCTATAATAACAATTTTGTTCCTGGGGTAACAAGTTTTGACATTAACACACTAAACAGATTATTCTTCATTGTGACAAATTTCTTCATTCCACAATAAATTAGGGTTTTGATTTTCACATAACATAATACTGGGGGCGGGGCGGGGAGCACTTGGGTAGCTCAGTTGGTTAAGCATCTGACTCTTGATTTTAGCTCAGGTCATGATCTCATGGTTTGTGAGATCAGGCTCTGCGTTGACAGCATGGAGCCGGCTTTGGATTCTTTCCCACTCTCTCTGCCCCTCCCCTGCTCACTTTCTCTCTTCCTCTCTCTCTTTCAAAAATAAGTGAATAAACATTAAAAAAGAACATAACACATAGGCTTACTGAAAAAAGAGAAAGAAATACACACACACATACAGAGAGAGAGAGAGAGAGAGGGAGAGAGAGATTTTCCATTCTAAAGAGAATTCAGTTCTCCAAAATATAAACTAGGAAACCCCATTTCTGGCCCTGACAGAATGAATAACTGACTAGATTTGCCCTCCCATATTAAACAACTAGAAAAATAAAGAAAACATATGAAAACATTTGTTTTCAGAGATTGGACAATAGGCAGTGAAGTAATATGATTCTGAGGTAAGGGGAACAAACAAGTTGAGTCCTAAAGCATAATTGGAATTTGAGGTTGCTGACATTTCCTTCACTGTTAATTCAGTCCACATTCCGGAAAGAATTTTCAAAACTGTTAAAGATTTTTTTTTTCATAACAGAGACACAATAGGAATGATAAGCAGAGAGGGATAACAGTTTCACGTGTATTAGTCAGTATATAGGAAAAGAGCAATTACCCTAGAAATGTTCGACAGATAGGAATTCAATACAGGGATTTAGAGCTAATGTAATTGTTGGAAGGACCATGGAAGTGTTCAGGGAAAGACAATGTTGGATTTTAGGACATTATAAAGTGGAGGAACCACAGGAATCCACTGTTGATGGTCAAGGTTATCTACAGCACGAAACTGAATGATTTTCGATAAGATGTTCAGAAGCTTTCACATGTATCCTTTGCTGCCACAAAAACAATGGCAGCTAGTACTTGGCCTTCTCTTTCCAAGCATCAACCAGTATCTTTCATTGATGGAGTCTAACCAGGACTCTGGTTGGGGGGTGAGGATTCTTGAAAATGCACTCCAAGCTTTGACTGCTATAAATACAGGACAGTAGAGACAATATGACATGGTAAGACATGCAAACTGTAGACATTTTATTCATACAACAAATAATTTTGAGTATCTATTTACAATATGTGAAGCATTGCACTAGGCTGCAAGAGGAGGCATGGAGAAATTAATAGATGTTCTCAAAAACTTGCAATGTAGAAGCAAAGATCAGACTTGTAGTGAATACCACCGTTGAGAGAAGCACAGTAAAACCTTGGATTGTGAGTAATTTGTTCTGCAGGGAGAGCAAACATTTCTAATAAGTTTTAACTTGATAAATGAGCGATGTCTTGCAATATGAGTAGTATGTGATGCTGAATGTCACATGATCGCAACTGAGCCAATGGTTCTTCTCTCTCTCTCGCCGTGGGATTGTGGGTGATCATCTCCTATGTTTGGATGCTCTGACTCAGGCAGAAATCAGTGATTTTTTGGAATGTTGGAAGATGCCCACAACTGGCACCAGTGTATTTTTTGCCACTTCAAAGCACCTATGGACAGTCCTTTGTTTTTCTATTCAAGAGTAAGCTTAGGAATGCTTTGCTTCATTCTAAGTCAGGCTGCCTGCAGATATAGACCCTTTCTTCTGCTGCTTTATTGCCAGAAATCCTCAAGAGGAGGTAAAAGCAAGTGTCTTTGGGTAGGTTCCTTGTTAAAGTTGCAAGAAAACAGAAATATTTCATGGAGCCAATAGATAGCAGTGATTCCAGTAGTGAGAGTGAAAGACATCCTACACAATAAGCCTCCTCTCTCTTGTCTCCCTCACACCAGCCCTGAAGGTTTTCAAAGGTAAGTACAGATTAATTTGTTTATTTTTCTTTATATTTTGTATTTTCTTTGTTATTTCATATTATATTACAGTATTGTAATCATTTTTATATGAATATTTTGGGGTTGTGAAATGAATCATCTGAGTGTCCTTTATTTCTTATGGGGAAATTCACTTTGATATACAAGTGCTTTGGATTATAAGCGTGTTTCTGGAACGAATTATGCTTGCAAACCAAGGTTTTACTGTATGTGGTTAGTACCAAATCTGTAATGTAAATAAAATAATTAGAAAATAGTGAAAGCATTTAGGAGATCCAAATTTTATATTGTTTAATTAATTGCCTTGTATTTTAAATTAATAATCCTTTCAGTCACTCAGCATTGCAAAAAAAATTTGCCATGTTTACTTAAATGTAATCCACTGCAAATGACATGTTTTCCTTAAATGGCTGAGCCATTGCTAGCCTGTGACTTTTTAGATGAATTATAACTTTGGAGTAGCTTCCCTATTCCAGAGTCCATACCTCAGCTATGCACATGGAGGATATCTACTTCATTAATTCACTCAGGGATTAATATGTCAAGGGTTTGACCCCTACGAAACAATACATAACAAGCAAATGTACAAATCAGAAGGCCAATGTTTAATTTACCATGAGAGACTCATTTAACCAGGTCACTGAGATTGGCTGTATAAATGGGGCATAGCTTTTTGATAGGAGGAGCTTGTGCCTGAGAGTCAGTTTGGAACTGTCCACTCCTTGCATCCTATTGCACAATTGTTAAAGCAGTGAATCTTTTTGTGAGTGACAAATCCACTGAATAAACAGAGAAAGACTCTAAGTCTTTGCCTTAGAGCAGTGCATTGCAATGATGACAAATCCTTATGCAGAAATGTACTTTCTACACAACACTACATTTGTGTTTGTGATTGACAGAAGCATGTAATTATTCCTGGACTTTCAGCCTACTGTACTTTGGTTTTACTTTTCATGGGCATCTGCCTGGTAATTTTTGGTGACACCTGGACTTATTTAAAACATCTCCTAGCGTGGGTTAACTCTGCACATGGCTTATTGTTTTAAATATTTTTAATGTTCATTCATTTTTGAGAGACAGAGAGAGGCAGAGCGCAAGCAGGGGTGGGGCAGAGAGAGAGGGAGACACAGAATCCAAAGTAGGTTCCAGGCTGTGAGCTGTCGGCACAGAGCCCCACGTGGGGTTCACTGGAACTCATGAACTGTGAGCTCATGACCTGAGCCGAAGTCGGTCGCTTAACTGACTGAGTCGCCCAGGCACCCCTGCATATGGCTTATTGTTTTAATTTTCTGTTGATTCTTACTAGCTACAATTACAGAGGGTGATAGTTACAACTGATCTCCAAATGCTAGGGGCGTGCTTCATTCACTGTTTGGAGATACATTGACTACAGTTAATATTGGTAATTATAACTATAAATACCCTCCAAATATTCGGGGTCGTTTTTAATAAAGGTTATGAAACATTTTAAAGCTACTTTGTATTATTTTAATGAATTAAATACACACTGCTTTTTAACAGTCGTGCAGATGTCAAAAATTGCTCTCATTACTCAGAGAAAAGTTAACACCATATTGTAAAATATTATTTTTATCTCAGCAAAGGTTTAAAAACAATTTCATTCTGATCCTCAGCCTCTTATTCTACTTAAACTCTTCTTTCATATGTAGTGATACAGATTTCTATTTTAAGTTACTAACAGTTTGTGATTTTTGTCCCTTTCTCTATTTGCAATGATAATTGGCTAATTAGAGAGTTGATCATTCACAAAAAAAACACAGCACTGTTGAGAAGCTGGCTTTGGATATGCAAATGTTCTTATGTATCAAAAGGGATTATTTTTAATGTTTTCCCCCCAAAACTCAAGCGTTATTGCTTTACTTGTCTTCACTTCTGAAAGGTCATCAATGACATTTTTTTAAAGCACACCAAAAAAAATAAACTGTGATTAATTTGTTTTACGAACTTTGTACTTTTATGTTTGTATACATTTTTTTAATGTGCCACTATCATTTATTTATGCATAAAATCTTGGCACAACCTACTATGGCGTTAACATTCAGTTCATCTTTACATGTGGTCATTAGCACATTAATTTTTTAAGAATTATAAAGCCTCTTTTAGAAATTTTTATGGGAAAGGTATATTTACTCAAAGAATGTAAATTTAGGGGCGCCTGGGTGGCGCAGTCGGTTAAGCGTCCGACTTCAGCCAGGTCACGATCTCGCGGTCGGTGAGTTCGAGCCCCGCGTCAGGCTCTGGCCTGATGGCTCAGAGCCTGGAGCCTGTTTCCGATTCTGTGTCTCCCTCTCTCTCTGCCCCTCCTCCGTTCATGCTCTGTCTCTCTCTGTCCCAAAAATAAATAAAAAACGTTGAAAAAAAAAAAAAAAAAAAAAAAAAAAAAGAATGTAAATTTAAAATATCTATTTTTCAAACTAAATAGGGCACTAAATAGAACCACATCTATCTCTTGGTTCCCAGTCCAGGGATTATATAGTTTTTAAATCTTTATTTATTTATTTGGAGAGAGAGAGAGAGAGAGAGAGAGAGAGAGGAGACACGTGGGGGAGGGGCAAAGAGAAAGAGAGAGAATCCCAAGCAGGTTCTGTGCTGTTAGCGCAGAGCCCCACGCAGGGGCTCGATCTCGCGAATCATGAGCTCATGACCTGAGCTGAAATCAAGAGTCAGACACTTAATTGACTGAGCCACCCGGGCACTCCTGTATGATTTTCTTTTTTTATAAAGTAAAAACTACAACAAATCCAAGGTTTTTGAAAGCTCATTTTGCAACTAATTTCTTCTGTTTCTTCGTTATTTCTTCTAAGTAACTCTTGTTCATGAGCATCTATTAATCTTAGGGCAATATTAGTTATTTCTAAATCTGTCATTTGCTATCTGCTTACTATGTGCAGTTTACAGATATTATTTCATTTGACCCTTATACAAACTCCATTAAATACAACCAGAAATTTTAGAGATGAGGAAAAAGAGGCATAGAAAATGTGAGTAACTTACTAAAGTCCTACAGATAACAAGCAGCCAGTCTAAGAATTGAGCATATGGCTACATGATCCAAAGTCTGTGTTCTTAACCTCTTCGCTATCATCAAGCTCTACCTCTGACCAGCTATTGCAACGGAAGACAAAAAGGTACTTACATAACAATACGTAGCTTAAGGAATGTACTTTCATTTTGAAACAGATAACACCTCTCAGAGTTCAGCTTTTCTTTGAGCAGGTCAAGATCAATGTTGCATTACTTCCAGTGCCTGAAATGATAATATCTCTTAGCTTTCCTTGTTGTCCTTATTGAGTCACTTCTAAAAGATTTTTCTATATCGAAAGTCAAGTCACCTGATTCAACCATCTTGGCCATGGCTTTTTGGATCATGATGGGCATCTGACCCATGGTTTATAGTCTAGAAGAAGTCTAGCCCAAAGCTTCGCTCCATAGAGATGATGACTTGGCCAATAATATATTGTCATTAGGAGAGTTTGAATATAAAACTATAAAGGGGCACCTGGGTGGCTTCATCGGTTAAGTGTCCGACTTCAGCTCAGGTCATGATCTCATGGTTTGTGAGTTCAAGCCCCGAATCAGCTCTCTGCTGTCAGCTCGGAGCCTGCTTTGCATCCTGTCTCCCTCTCTCTCTGCCCCTCCCCCACTCGTGCTTTCTCTCTCTCTCTCTCTCTATCTCAAAAATAAACATTAAATTTTTTTTTTGAATATAAAACTATAGAGAGATGTTGTTAGTTAGTGGCCTGAGTGGGGATATCTGGTTATAGGAGCAGAATCTAAAAGATAACTAGAGGGGTGCCTGGGTGGCTCAGTAGGTTAAGCGTCCAACTCATGATTTAAGCTCAGGTCATGATCTCATGGTTCGTGACTTCAAACCCCACATCAGGCTCTGTGCTGGCAGCACGGAGCCTGGTTGGGATTCTGTCTCTCTCCCTCTTTCTCTGTCCCCCCCCTGCTTGAGCTCTTCCTCTCTCTCTGTCTCTGTCTCTGCCTCTATCTCTCTATCTCTGTAAAAATAAATGAATGAACATTAAGTTATCTAAAGGGGCAAGAACTATAGAGAAGAGAGGGGGAAATCAAAGCAACCAACAAGAAAGCAAGGTCATGAACTCTTGCCCACTCACTCCTTTAATTCTCTTGATGAATGTTTAATTCTCCTACAGAATTTTCTCATCTTTTATGTCCAGCACATTGGCTTCAATTCCCGGCTGTTCTACTTATGTCGTGTCTTAAGCTAATCTCCTACCTCTTTCAGACAATGTACTCGTCTATAAAATGACAGGGCACATATTGTGTGATAGCTCCGGGCAAATGGTAGACCCTCTAGAAACATTACTTGAATTTACATGTGACACAGCAATTCTGCATTGAAGCTTTATTCAAGATCAGGCTCTCTTCCCACTTATTCTGCCCCATTTTCTCCTCTCCCACATCTTCCCTCATTTCTCCTTGGGATGAGAAGAGAGGGGAGCTCGGTTAGATCCCTAGTTCAATTACATCCTGAACTTCCCTGCTAGCTTCTACACTTACATTCTATTTAAGACTAGACTCTAAATAGGAGGAGACCGGTGGACCTAATATACCCAACATCGTTGTTTTTCATTGTTGTTGTTATTGTTTGTTTGTTTGTTTTGTTTTATTTTCGTTTAAATCAAATTCCCAATCATCCTTTAAATCCATTTCCAAGAAATTTCATCTGGTTTCTCCCACCAGGTTTATTGTCCCTTGTATCAGAATTCCTTTTAAGACTATCTTATCACTCCATCAAAGTGGCAGTCTCTGAGGGCAGAAACAATATATTACTCATTTTTCATCTCTAGAAGTATATAACACAGTACCTGGTACATAGAAGGCATTCAATAAATATGTGAACTGAAATGCAATGTGCTGAGCCATGGGGCAGGCTGCCTGAACAGAAGCACTTACCAAATCAAAAGGGCAGGGGAATGCTTGAGCTGGTTTTGCTGATTTCAGGCCTTCTGTCCTTCCGAGATGTAGGAGATTCACCCTTATTGTACATGGGTGGCTGCTTTACCACACCCCAGAAGTGCAGGTGCAGATATTAGCATTGAGCAGATTTGCACAAATGAGAACTCTTCGATTTGTCATGAAAAGCTAGGATTCCAAGAAAGAAGGTGATAAGTTGAAAAATTAGGGGAAAATATGTTGTAAGAAGAATCTGGCACACCCCTTCCCCACCTCCATATTAATGAAATGAAAAGGGTGGGGGAAGGAAATGTTATGCTACACATTGGCAGGAAAATTGTGCGTGTCCTGTGAGCAGATGAACATGGGACTGTGAACAGGAAGCTGATTATTCCAACACATTCTAGTTCTCACTGGAAATATCATCCTGGAGGAAAAGTCCAATATCTCTACTTTTGGATCACCTACTGCTCTAACTTTCTGTATTTTCTTGGACTGGAGATAAGGAGACATGTAACTATCTTAGAGGCAGGGCATTTAAAACTAAGGTAGATAGGGGTGCCTGGGTGGCTCAGTTGGTTAAGCATCTGACTCTTGATTTCTGCTTAGGTCATGATCTCACGATTCGTGAGACTGAGTCCTGCATCGGGTTCTGCGCTGACAGTGCTTGGTACTCTTTCTCTTCTTCTCTCTCTCCCTCTCTCTCACAATAAATAAAAACTTAAAAAAATAAGGTAGATATTTATTACATATATGCATTCAGCCAAAAGCTGACCTCGACTTACCATACTACCATTTGTGGGAATTACCTCTCTCTCTTTTTTTTTTTTCTCCCAATTATCCAGGGAGAGTAACTTATTTTTTTATATATTGTCCGACCAGTATAGTCACATGTGATTGTCCCAGTACTAGTAACTAAAGCAATCTAGACCAATCAGAATCTCTTTCTTTCTTTTATTTTTTTTGTAATGTTTATTTTTGAAGGAGAGAGAGACAGAGTGTGAGCAAGGGAGGAACAGAGAGAAACGGAAACAGAAAGGGAGACACAGAATCCAAAGTGGGCTCCAGGGTCTGAGCTGTCAGCACAGAGCTGGACGCAGGGCTCGAACTCACAAACCGTGAGATCATAACCTAAGCCAAAGTTGGACGCTTAATGACTGAGCCACCCAGGCACCGCTAGAATGTCTTCCTAAAATGGGTACTGAGATGGGAGAGAATTCAGCCTATAATGTAAGAATTGGAGAGCCTCTGTCAGCCAGATTTTCTACTCCTTGGACCAAAGACATAGAGAAAGCTAAGGTGGTACTGAGGTAATAATGAATAAAAATGAAATAGCTATAAAGAAAGAAGAAAGATGCTCACAGATGGTATTTCAATTATTGTTTCCAAATCATCCCTGAGGACCATTTGTTTTCTATTCCTTGCGTATGAGACACTCCCATATCCTTAAAAATGACTGCACCACCGCCCCCCCCCCCCAGGCTTGGAATTGTTTTCTGCTAAATACAATCAAATGAGTCTTAAATATTTCAATTTCAGATCACATCAATGTCAGTCTGTCTGAGAATGACCCAGACAGATCTTATCTCATCTTTATTTTTAAATATTTATGTATTTATGTTTGTTTGTTTGTTTATTTATTTTTGAGAGAAAGAGCGAGCAGGGAAGGGGCAGAGAGGCGAGGGAGAGAGAGAATCCCAAGCAGGTTTCACAATGCCAGGGCAGAGCTCAACTCGGGGCTCGAACCCAGGAACCGTGACATCATGACCTCAGCTGCAACCAAGAGTGGGACGTTAACCGGCAGAGCCCTCAGGCGCCCCATCTCCCCTCTCATCTCTAAACTGGAATCATTCCATGACTACCCAAGACTAAAAACATAATCATAGTTACCATTAAACGCGACTCTGAAGATTATTAAAGCTGGGCCATTAGAAAATAAAAGTCAAAGGTAAGAGCTGCAAAGGTTTTTCAAACAAGAAATAATCTTTAATAAATCACAGAAGCCAAAAAAATATCACGCAGTAAGTAAAAGCAGCCACTTTCATCAATCAATAAAGCCAGTTTTGTGGGGGTTTTTTGTTGTTGTTAAATTCCATAAAGTCGCTTGAAAGAAGTTGTGTTTAAAGCTGTGCTGTGCAGCGATATCCTGAGTCCCCACATGGAGGGTAGTATTTTGAAACTGGTAAGACACGGGTGTGCATCATTTGAAATGGAATTCATTAACAGGTTGTATTATTTTACTCAGCCCCCATGGAACATCACAATGAACTGATCAGCTGCCACGCTTCAGGTAGAGGGAGGTACGTAAACACGTTTTCAAATGAAAAACCTGTGGGGTTAGGAACATACACAATGTGCCCCTTGCCAGCTGATTTATCCAGTAGGACAAGGGAAAAAAAAAAGATCTTTTCTTCATTTCACTGCATTTTCAGTGTGATAGAGCACCAAATCCAGTGACTAACCCCACTAAATTACTTGGCAAGGGCTGGACCCTATTTTTCTTTGGAAAAAAAAAAAGTGGCAGTGCAATAAGATAATTTGTAGGTCTGGGTTTCTAATATACAATAATTCTGACCATTTAAAACAGTTTTTGCAGGAAATATTTTATAGTTAGAGAAATAGTTTTTGACATTTTGGGGGGAAAAGAACAATGGGCCGTTTACAGGTCTACACAGCAGATTAATGAATCTAATTGAGTCTGTAGGGAAATGTTTCAGTTTAACTACTGGAACTAATTTATACATTCACTACATCGTAATAAGTCAATTTAAGTTTCTGGAAATAAAACTGGATATCCTGGGTATAGATTTGAACTATAAATTTCTGCAAGAAAGGAGTCTGTGTGTTCATTATACATTGTAAAATTACCATATGGACCTGTCAACACTTCTTAGCACAGCTTTGTAATAATGTCATTTAGTTTAACATTGTAATGTGCCAACTGAATTAATGTGTATGACACAAAGCATGCCTCCCTCCCAACCTCTGCTTCTGGGGAGCTGTGCAACTTTTAAAGATTTTTCTCAAGGCAAGAGCCTCCTGCATTTGCATAGAGAACTTCAACACTAAGATTGAGTGTAATCACATTTACCAGGAACTGCTGAGACACAAGCCATGGGGCTCTGTTGCCTAAACTTTCCAGAAATATGCAGTCCAAAAATGGGAATAAATCTTCACCTGCGAAACCTTACTTTACAACCAATACTAATCAACATCTAGATAGCAATGGCTTTCTTCATTAATTGCTTTTTTAACTGTGTAAAACTCTTAAGAAGGAGAATTGAGGAAACATTCTGCACATAATAACACGTGATATTACTCTGTTACTCAAATGTTCTTCTCAATCTGGATACTTATAACACTCATATAAAAACATTTATATCCAGATATCATTAGACCATGACATAATATAACCCTGTGGAGAAATAGTCAAGCAAAATGGAAAATGGCGGGGGGGGGGGCGGGGAGAGGGACAACTGCTAGCATTTACCATACGTGAACCATATACATGTATAATCTGATTTAATTCTCAAAACCCATTCTGTAGATGAGGAAACTGAGACACAGAAATTAGGTAGTTTCTCTGAGGTCTTGTACCTAGAACAGTTTGGATTTGAATACAGACGGGTCTAGTGCCAGAGCAAGAGTTGCGTACCAATATACCATACTCTCTGTCCAGAATAATAATTACTAACTCTTATATAGAGCTAGTAGTGTTCCAGTAATTAAATTACTTGACTCATCCCCATAACCATCATGTAAGCTAACTGTTTTCATTATACCAATTTTATGGATGAGGAAACTGAGACACAGAGAGACAGTGGAACTAGTTCAAAGTCACATTGTTAGAAAGTGGCAGAGCGGGAGTTGGAACCAAGGCAAAGTGACTTTAGGATTTGATTTTCTTCAAAACTACCACATAGATGAAGTTGCCCTTTGAATAAAGCAGGGGTTAGGGTGCCAACCTCTGTCCAGTTGAAAATCTGCATGGACATTTTGACTCCCTGCAAACTTAACTACAAACAGTCGAATGTTGACTGGAAGCCTTACCGATTGCATAAACAGTCAACAAACACCTATGTTGTATGTTACATGTATTATATACTGTATTCTTACAATAAAGTAATCTAGAGAAAAGAAAATGTTATTACAAAAATCAGAAGGAAGAGAAAGTACATGTACATTACTGCACTGTATTTATTAACAACAACAACAACAACAACAACAACAAAAGTCCACATGTAAGTGGAGCGATGCAGCTCAAATTCCTGTTGTTCAAGGATTCGCCGTAGATAGTTTCCTTTGTGGCATATCTTAGTAAGAGAGTGAATTTCATCTTGTATTCAATCATAAGGGCTTCACAAGTGTGTACAACCATTCTTTGCGTTAGGACATTGCCTTAAAAAAAATTCCGTTTCCCTTGGAAGAGCAATGCACTATCACATAAACCTTCACAATCACGTAGGGACGCCTGGGTGGCTCAGTCGGTTAAACGTCCCACTTCGACTCAGGTCATGATCTTACGGTTTGTGAGCTGGAGCCCCGCGCCAGGCTCTGTGCTGTAGGTTCAGAGCCTGGAGCCTGCTTCCAATTCTGTGTCTCCTTCGTTCTCCGCCCCTCCCCCGCTCACGCTCTGTCTGTCTCTCAAAATATGACTAAACATTAAAAAAAAAATACCTTTACAATCACACTAGGATAGATGAGTTAATCTGATAAGCAAGCTGCCTTTGGCAGAGAGTCAAGTTTCAAGTGGAGGAACCTGTGTTAAGTCCCTGATAAAGATAAAGCTTTCAGAAAACATCCGGATGCTCCTGGAAAAAGCCATGCCCGGTAAGGAGTGAAATGATAGAAGGTCCTGAATAAATAGGCCACCACTTTGTACCACGAAGAGAAAGAACACCTAAAGCTTGGACCTTTAAGCCACACCCAACTGACCACCTTAAAAGCCACCCCTTTAAGCTGACACACCCAAACACCAGAAATGGGATAACAAAGAAACTTAACCTCTTCACAGAAAACTTCTTGCTTGCTTACAGACTAAACGTTTCATTCAGCGTGTTGTTACTTTTCTCTTGCCGCTCTGTTCCTCCCATTTACGCTCAACATTTGAACTTTGATTTTCTCTCTTTTGATCCCTGATGCTCTGAGTCTGGGCTCCCTGTCTGCTCGGATGGTTTACACCCTGGTTCTAGTCTCCATGATCTAAATGAGTTTGTCACTGATAACGAGTACCTTGGGAGGGAATAGATAGCCCAAGCCTTGTGATGAAAGTTCAGAGTCCCTGAAGTCATATGTGTATTTTTACCGCTTTGAAGTCTCGGTTGGCATGGCTGACTATGGTTGATGGTGCACGTTGCAGGAATTGTAAAAGTAGCAGGGCTTATCATACACCACCACCTTTACCATCAGTATCATTCTCAGCTATTTAGATTTGTCCTCTAAACAACTGCTCTGAGACACCCTTTGTCAAAGTTTATGGGATCCCCTGCCATTCATTCAGTATTGATGGCTATCTGCTATCTTACAGGAAGATAGAGTAGATACACTATAACTTTAGCAAGTTGCATCGAATTCTGGGCACACCTCCCAGAAGAGAACTTATATTTGCAAAAATACTGTAAATAGGTGGCTATCTGTCCAGAAAGTATGCTTCATTGCTGTTTTCCCTTTTAGTGGAACATTATAAGAAGTCTAACTGTCAGTGTCTCAGATGAAGGTAGGAAAGATTGGATGACATCGTTTAATCCACTTCAGATGAAGTGGAGAGAGGTACATCTCAGATACCATCATTTATGCCCCCAAAAGATGTTAAAGGGCACATAACACCCTGTACTTATGAGCAGTCACTTGGGATAAACCACAGTGGTTGATGCTGAGTTGACGCCAAACCCCGTTAACCAAGCGAACGGTACAATATAATAGTACCGTGCAGTAGTAATGCTTTCTGATTGGCCTCTGGTCTTCATTGTTCTGTAACATCTGTCTCATTGGCTTTAAAAGGAAGAGAAGTAAGGAAAGATTCCAAAATAACTACCTTTACCAAACTGAAACAAATACAGACATTCCTCATTTTATTGTTTATTGCTTTATTGTTTTTGCTTTATTGTTTGTTGCTTTGTTGTTTTTCAGAGCTTGCATTTTTTACAAACTGAAGGTTTGTGGCAACCCTGTGTTGAGCACATCTATTGGTGCCATTTTTTCCCAATAGCATTTGCTTACTTCATGTGTCAAACTTTGATAATTCTTCCAATATTTCATACTTTTTCATTATTATATTTGTTCTGGTGATCTGTGGTCAATGATTATGACTGGTGGAAAGCTCAGATGATAACATTTTTTAGCAATAAAGTGTATTTTAATTAAGATATATACAGTTTTTAGATATAATTCTAGTGCACACATAATAGACTACAGTATGCGTAAACATAACTTTCATATGCACTGGGAAACCAAAAAATTCATTTGACTTGCTTTATTGTGATATTTGCTTTATTGCAGCGGTCTGGAAGTGAACCGGCAATATCATCAAGGCATGCCTATATAATTCCTACAAGAGTTAAATTTCCCATATGACTCACGTTTAGAAATCACAAAACTAAGTATGATCTAATAAATTTACTGAATAGTTTAGGTGAAAAATCATTAGGACAGAAAGCTCACATTAGAGCATAAGTACCCTAGTTTGGCTTCTGCCTGGATCAGTGTGGGGCACTGGCCTTGATTCTTCTTTCCTTTGCTCCTCCCAGGCATTGGTATAGTCTTCAGCATTGGAAACCAAGGTATAGGAAGGGGTTGGTAAATATCTTACAAATTCAGGTAATGGATCTAGATCTAGATAATGTAGATTCCAAATTAGATGTTTTGGCCTTGGAATTAAGAGCTTTATAAAATAAGCTCCTTTATTAGGAAGTCCTGCCTTAGCTCTATTAACAATTTCATAAGTGTGAGAAAAATTGTAATACTTCACTATTTTAATAAATTTGTATTCTCTCTTCAACATTTTTATAGAAATGCACAAATCTCTTGTTTTTATGATCATGGTAAATGGGGAGAAATGTAAAGGATAATTCTCATTTTCTTGATTACATTTGCACTTTCCCAACCAGCTCCTTGTACTTTCACCTAATCCCTGCCTTCAAAATATGCCTAGCTTTTCCATTTAGATGAAACATAATTTGTTCAAATTGTCCTTTCCAAATTTGAAGAAGTCCTATCTAGGATATGAGGCAACACATGGCTTTAAAATACTTAGCATTTGTGTGATGCTGCTCATCTTTAATCCACTTCAGAAATATTACTAATTAATTAATTAGTTCCTGATTACAAGGGGGTAGAAGTTCAAGGAGAAAATTGACAACATTTCTCCACCTTTATAAGAAATATTGCTTATTTTAGAGAACATTATTTCTCCTGAGCAATCTGTACTATCATAAAAAGTATTGCAGATGCCCTTTGCTGGGACTAGGTACAATAATCATTAAAAATGACGAATAGTACTAATAATATTAGTACAAATGCAGCAATATTTTGTAAGGTGGATACACATTTGTTAGATTCCTTAAGAGCAGGAACTATATCTCGTTGTCCTTTGTGTCTGACACCTAACACAGTCTCTGGCACAGAACATACGGAAACATGAATTTATAGGTAATGAAGTTTAATTTAGAGAGTTTATTTCAGCCAGTGATAAATAAAATGAGAGACAACACAAAACAGAATTGAGCCACGTAAAAGGAAAGTAAGAAATCAACACTGTGGTTGATTTTCTGATCACGAAGTTGAGTCCGTTAAGCCTCAGGAAGAAAAGGCAAAGGAAAAACGAAACAGAAAAAGAGCCCTTATTAAATATGAGCATATTCCGTGTGTAGAGAAGATTCAGATTTTGACACCATTGCATACAAAGAGCAATCTAATGCTTTCAAACATAGTCTCAGCTATGTTTTCTTAGAATAGTCACCCTGATGTTATAACAGTTGAGTTGGTGGAGAGTGTAACCTCTTCTCATCCATCTGATGTCAAACAGCTAGATTTTTCAAATTGACTTTTTAGTTTTACACGAGTCCCTAATACAAGATAGACACAAAACTAAGCCGTCCACACACATAAACACTACACTGTTTTGATCCCCAAATAAAGTATTTAGCAAAAGAGATAAAATGACTAATAAACTTTTTTAAATTTAGAAATGACTTTTAATTTTGTAATTTTCTAAAATCTAAGATTTAAACTTCATTTATGGACAAAGAAGGGTCCGCTTATTCTCTATTATTGAGGAAAACCAAATCAATAACCTATAATTTATTCTGGTATGTAATAGCTATAATGTAAACAATATTCTTGCAAGGGTAGCCTAAAAATTTAGATTTGTATATATTGTTCATGATACATAAAAGAAAAATAGATGTTAAATTTGGCTGTGCAGCAAGGATTTTTTTAAGCTTTTTTTTTTTTTGATATCTGACCCTTTTGAGAAACCAATAAAAATTCTAAAAGCTTTCTTCAGAATAAAGAAGCATAAAAGTAATACAAACATAATGTTTTACACTTTATATCAAGAAATCCACATACATTAAGAATCCCATGCATGGCCCAAAGAACCTAGGTCCCTTGGAAGATGGTGGAACAATGAACAGAAGTTGAGACATCCAGGAGAAAAAGTTTAGGAGAGTAAATTAATTCGTGTTTGGGTGTTGAAAGTTTCAAGGGTCAGTAAACATAAAGTCAAATTGTCCAGCATATAACTGAAAAATCAGAAGCTTGAGAGACAGAGGTTGGGGCTAAAAATAGAAACTTTTCTTACATGGAAGTGATTACTAAAATCATGAGCGTTAATAAAATCAGCCAGGGAGAAAACAAAGGAATGGGAAAGAAAAGATCATTGAAAAGATGGTAGGATGCTTACTTGCAAGGAGTGTGAGAAGAGCAAATGAGAGGAAAGTGGAAAATGAGAAACCAAACATGTAGAAGAAAAGCCAGGAAGATCATTGTCTTCTTGAGAGACTCAAGCAGCAGATAGCCAACAGGGCCAGAAGCTTAAGAAAAACATATTGAGAATTGAGAAAAGACCAGTTAATTTTGTGACTAGGAGATCTCTATTAAACTAGAAAGGACTAGTCACTAAATTTTAAGGGGTTAACGAGAGAAGAAGAGAAAGAGTGATAAGGAAGAGAAGCCACCATGTTACTGAGAAGTTCTGTAGTCCAGCAGAAGGAGAACGGAAGGTAGACAATACTTAGACGAGATCATATTCATCATTTTAGGACTCAATTCAGAGAAAGTTAGGGAACAGCAAAACAGTGAGACCACTTTCCCGCACACTTTCCTTTTCCTGTCTGATTGTTTTCTGTCACATATTGTCCTTTTCCTGAGACATCAAAAGCTGCTGAGCTGGGTAGAGTGGAGAATTTGACAAAGCCAGTCACTCGCATTTTAGAGAGAGACACACATGTTTATTATATTCATTGTATTAAGACTGTGAATTGCTTGGAAAACAAAACAAAACAAAACAAAACAAAACAAAACACAAAAATTTAAAAAAGGATCCTTGACTCTTTCGACCTGAAATGGGGGGACTTCTATAGTCAGAGGGAAGTTGTCACCTGCCAAAGTATGAGTCTGAATGATGTGGCTTGACTAGCATAGTGTTCTATGACTGAACTAGTGTTCATAAGCTGATGAAATGCTGTGAGATTTCCCTGTGGACACAGTCTTGAGCCAAGCACTAGTGAAATTACTACAATCCTACCTCACCGAATTAGATGATCAGACTAATCTTCACAAATGGGTAGGATTTAAGATATGAGTGTAAGATTTTTATCCAATTGCATAAATCTATGTATGGATGTAGGTTCAGATTAGTAGACATTAAATATAACAGAAAAAGATATGGACATTTCTATCTAGCAACTTTTATGTATATTTTAAATCGTTTCGTTTCTGTATGTATTTCTCTCAATAAAAGTAGCAGACTGAAATGGAGGAATTTGTTGCAGTAAAATATAAAACCGAGCTACTATGTTACTAGCTCAAGAACACAATGCCTTAGATATTTAAATATGTGCAGAGGGAGTTATATATAAAAAATCTCTGGCCAAAGTCACCACGTGTGAAGTTGGAAAGACAGTATCTATATATGGCTGAATAGAAAAGTTTGAAATATTACTTAAAAATTACCTCTTTACAAGAATATGCACATGAGAATCACTAAAATTAAAGTATTCTTTTTACTTAAGTACTTAAGTAAAGAATGCAAAAGGTATTGTGTTGGTAAGTATGCATGAATTCACCCTTAAAACAAAATTTCAAATAGTCTTTAGATAAAATCCTTTGCCAACCTGTTTTTTTACTCCATGTAACTAAGTTTTTATTTTTGGTGTTACTATAAACTTGCTTTCTATTTAATTCTGATCAAGAATACACACATTTTATCACACACACACACACACACACACACACACACACACACACTCCTGGGTCATAGAGTCAGGGCATAAAGAGCTGTTAGGAAATTTTGAGACAAATCTAACTCCAGCCCAGAGCTAAGAGACATGAAACTTGGCTCACAGAAGGTGAATCCTCGTCCCCAGTCTACAGTATGAAAAATCTGGTAAGAACTTTGGTGCTTAGGCTCATGGTCAACTAACTTTATTCCATATCACTCTCCTTCATCATTTCACAAATATCCTCTGAAAATGTCTTACTTTGTGCCTTGGTATCTTATGCCGACACGTATTCCCTTCTTTTGTACCTTAAGAGGGTCAAGGTGATCTCCTATATTCCTTCAGACACAGAAAATAGGCTAAATATACAAGGCCCTAATCTCATGATATTAACCTAAGCCTTTTTTTCCCCCTGCGATGATTCTTTTCCCAGAGATGGATCATTGGTTTCAAAATCAATGTTGTAAAGGTAAGAACTGATTCTCTGTAATATCTCTGTCCTGGTCCCATTTTTGCTGGATCCATAATGTAAGACAACACCAAATGACTTTATATGCACTGATTTTGAGTTTTGTGCAAAGTTTCTAGCCTGAAACATTATCGATCCCATTGTCATGTGTACAACCAGCTTTTGGCAGAATATGTATCCAGTGGGTCATTCCATAAACCATGGAGTCTCTGGCAGTCATCCTTTTGGTAGTCCACACAAGGTGTTACTGTAGAGCTGTAGTAAAGACAGAACTCTACCTTATCATTCACACTCTAAGAGGTCTTAGATAAGATCGTTCCATTCTTGATTTAACCCAGGGTAAATATTCAAATAACCCATTCTATTTTTTCAAGTCCTAATCTGTCTTTTCCTAAGAATGGAAGAAGAATCTATTGTTGTAAGAGACGCCTAGGATCTCACCTGAGATAAAACCAGGTATCTCAGTATTGACTAATAGTTGACTATTGTTGACTAATTGACTAATAGTTCCAAGTGACTTTAAAATACATCATGTCATGTGGATTTACCGAAGTGTTTAACCACATGTGTTCCTACTTAGAAATTGTGAAAGTAAGGCTTAAGGAGAGTTTTTCAAGGTCATGAATCCAACACACGTTCCAAATATTGTTCTCTTTGTTGTTTTTATTCTTTACTGTTATTTTCAGTTTAAAAGCCCCAAGTACTATATAGTGCTGACAGTTTTTAGCCTGCATGTAGAACACAGTGCTCACAATTAGGGACTACTATGGCCCAATGGAAAGGGTGTGTTAAAAAACAAAAGGTAGGAGGATGATAAGTTCATGGGAGTGCTTCCTCACCAGTATGCCACTAACACGTGCCAGGGGACTTTTTTCCCCTAATCATCCTGTAGGGTATTGAATATTGAAATATTTCCCCCAGACACCATAATCTCAAGATCCCTCTATCAGATGACACAAACCCCATTAAGAATATTTGTCATATTGGAAGAAAGAAAGTTATATTTTCTCTTCCTTTTCTACTTGTGAGCCTCTTTGATTGAAATGTCCCTTACTGATGTCATCCAGATCAGCTCAAGTTAGACATTTGACGAGTCCATCTGTATCCACAGTCACCCACAGACATGGGAAACTGTCACCCATCTGCCTCCCTGTGCTCTCACTTTGTTCCTGTCCTGGATATTTTGTTCTCATGTAGCCACAAGACATATTAATACCCTCCTCCCTCCAAGAGATGTGAAGAGAATAGAGTCTCTGCGAGCTTGTGCTCCAGAGAAGGATGTTATAGAAATGGCATATGTCATTATACTGCTATCCACATATGTTCCACAAATTCTCTAGCAACATCCTCACATTTTAATGAGCATGTTGCTTCACTTCCTGACCTGCATTCACTGTTAATCATTTCAATGACTGATTACGACTCATCAGTTACTCCACACTTTCCCCAAGTTGATTGTTTTCTCTTAATGTCAAAAAATGCTATAAGTTTGGGAAACCTTCTTAGCTTCTGTTGCCTTCTGGTATATTGCCTAAATTGTACTTTGTCACTAATTAAGGTGACTTTGTTGGACTTGAATATTTGTGTTAGTCCCTTTCTAACTTTGGAGGGAAACATTTCACTTTTTGGGAAAATAATGCCAGCATGATTTTCAACCAGAGAAAGGGCAAACTTTAGATGTGAAACTTAAAGATGAGAAACAAATGAAATTTTTTCTTTATCACACTCCTGGGGCACTCTGTATAAAATTCCAATAGTAATTAATGAGTCTAAAAATAACATGATTCTAATAATTCCATAAATATGATAAGAATTCAGAAGAGCTGTCAAAACCCCAAAGAAAACAATTTTGTCAGTGAATTAAAAAAAAAAAAAGATTACTTGGATCAGTTTTAATCATTTTTTAAAGAAGTCATATTATTTGAAACGAATTCTACAGATTACAGCTGAGTGTACTAACTTGCAACCATGTCATATGAATTCAAAGTCTTGTAAGATACTTCCATTCACCATTGTCATGTAAGTATGAATGGTGCAAAAAAACAATTATTGTTTACCTGCCAATGCCTCTCATAGGCAGTTTCCTCAGTAGGTAATATCAGTCATACTTAAGAATATGTCTGAAATGCTATTTTGAAGCATCAAAATAATTTTACTGAGGTAAAGACTATTTGTAGTTTCAAAATCTGCAGTTTTCCCTTAAAAAAAATGTATTTTTGTTGTGATATATTTCTGGATGCCTAAGCAACATTAAAGGAGTTTAAATCTCTAAGTGTATTTTGAACGTACAATCATGTCTATGACTAATGCAGAGTTCATTTTGTTCAAATGAAAGTTACTGTAAATATTCTCTGAAATGACTTGATTTTTTTTTTCCATTCTTTTATTAGGTAACTGATCTTTAGATGAAATAATAAAAACAGGTTTGTTAAATGAGATAAACCTCGGTTAATCTTTTAGGAGACAAATTGTTGTTCTGGTTATTGATTCTTTCCTAGTTTTATGTGGAAATGAATTAGAGAGGCTCAAAATTCTCATTTTTTAATTTCAAGAGAATGTGCCCGTAAATGTATTTCTGTGTAAATGCAATAGCGCCCTCTGGAGGTCCGGAACACAGTGCATAACTTTCATAAATCAGTGTCTTCTTTTGTTAACCCTGCATATTTTTGTTGACTTCGACATTTAATATTTTATATTCTGATAATTGTATTTGTCTCTTCACATGATTAAATACATTTAATCTATTATTACTTTCTATCATGCATTTCATCGTGATTTGTGTGTCATCTCATTTGTAATGTGACAATGTAATAACAAAACATACAATTCTGCTGATCTTGGTGATGGATCCATAACTTTTCTATTTTTTATCATGTGAAAATATTTTCCAAACAAGAAATGACAACTTTCATTGCTGAAATCCCTTAATATCTGGTTATATGCAGACAACAGCGAGCTAATTTTACCTCCTTTGAAGATGCCTCATGGAAACAGTTACTTTCATTCTTTGAGTCCCTGATCAACAAACACAGCTGTGGTTTTTCTGTGGTTTTGAAGCGAATTTATTGGAGATGGGGGAATATGGAAAGGAGCAGAGGTCAAAAAACATCGGAAAAAATATCATGAGTCACTGGAACACATTCAAGAACCAGAGTGACTTCTATTGTGCCATAATAATATAAATAAATGATCCCATAATCATTGGCCTCTCTGTAACAGCTTTACACACAAAGATCTTTTTGAAGTCCAGGGAGATGCAAACAGTTTTTCAGCCACTATAAAAAAGGGGATGAGCATATGACTAATGCAGGGTGAGAGGAAATAATGTCATGCAACTCTGAAAGAAGCTTGGGCTTGCTTCTCCCGGAAGGTTTTCAAGAGGCCACATGTCAGCTAGGTGGGGGTGGATATTGGAGTGTCCCTCGGTTGGGTTGACCTCTGGGGAGGTTGGTCTTTCTCGGCTCAAGTAAAGGAAGTCAGAGGACCCACCCCTGTTCTGACCCCTGAAGGCAAAGGAGTGACTGCAAGCACGTCACATGGAGTCTTCCTACTACATACAAAGATAAACAGACACAAAGGTGAATGGAATTATAATTCTAGCCTCCAGCACTCACATACACTCAAATATGGATGTACAAGGGTGTATAACATTATAATTTCTAGAGCAACTAAAATTCATAGAAAAATGTAACACTGAAATGATTATATATCTAACAGGGAGGAGGAAAAAGAAGATTGGAAGAGCTCGAACTGCCTCCATCATTCTGTCCTCAAGGTCAGAATGCTCCTTCTCCCCGTCTCTCCCCTCTCCTCCTTTAATGACATCATCGAGAGGAGTCAGGGCACAGCTGTCAGCAAAACCGGGAACATGAACTATGTTCATTATACAAGTTAATCATCATAGAAGTTAAAGATGTCCATGTTGCATTGTTTGGATTTTGTCACTGACTTTCTTGAATTTGTATCCAGAGTACATGTCATAAGTAAGCTCCTGGTGCTTTGGTTTACCTACAGGGGTGAGGAGAGTTAAGTGATGGGGTGCTTGCAAAGCATGAGTTGGTGACCATGACATAGAAACAAAGGCTGGCTTTCATAGAGTTGTAATTATTTGACAGACACTTAGCACCCATATGGACTGGGCACTGATCAGAATACTTCATAAGTTCTAGCCAGTAGACTCTTTCCGGCAACAGTGTGAGATAGTTAACATATTCTTATCAGCCATCATCTTCATCAGTAAATCTGAGACACACAGACTGAGCAATTTTCCCCAAGTCACACAGCTAACAAATTCTGGAGCCAACATTCAATCCCAAGCAACCTGGCAACTCTATGCTCTTAGCTACAGGGTGATTTTGCAATTCTGCCACTGCAGCCATCATGGTCGTTGTTGGACAAGACCGTCCTGTTACTTTGCCAAATTTATCAAATAAACCTGTATTGCAAGAGAGCGAGGATAACTTTCTCTGTCAATATAAATACAATGGCATGATTGAGGTATCAGCATAAGAAATGGAATTTGAGAAATAATGATTTGTTTCTTAAATTATCCTTAACATTTATTTTTTTATATTTGTTCTTCCCTTGGTGGCCATAAGTTACTGGATGATCATCCCTCGGAACTCCAGATGGTCTTCATGTGGACATTGAAAATCAAATGAGAAAAAGAAACACAACAAGGGCCACTGACCCGTCTTGTGCCCTTTGCATCCAGCCTCCTGGTTGTGTACATGCTCTGGTGGTTCACCATCATAGCGCTACGGTTTTTCCATCAAATATTCCACCAGTGATTCTCACAGGTAAAGACTAGAATTGTTGAGGGACCCACACCTTCCTAGAAAGTAGTGGGTTTTTATGTCTGGTGACATTTGTGTTTTTTTGAGTCACGAAAGAGCAGTGGCACTTGCTCTGAATAAGCCTTTGGAGTTTTGATGTCATGTTTTTGGCTCTTGATGGCTTCGACCCAGCTCCTTTTATAAAGGACTCATTGCTTAGCTTACTGCTAAGACTGAAAGGGCATCTGTCCACATTCCTCTTAATCATCAGATCTCAAACTCAAGTGTGAATCAGAATTTTCCCAAAGATTCTGGCTCAGTATCTCCAAAACAGGGTCCCGAAAAATCACAGATTTTCAAATGATTCGGATGCAGGTAATTCAAGGATTGCACTTAAAGAAACAGAGCAGACCGGTTGGTCTGGAAGCCAGGGGGAACAGTGGTCTCCTGCAAGGCTCTTTCAAATCCATGTGCCTGAATGCCATACTAGATGTGAAGAATCAGAATCTCTGGAAGATGGAGGGCTGAGCATATGTTTTTAGAATGAGCTATTGGAGTTTTCTGCAATGTCTTCAGAACTTGCTCTGTTCTGGGATTGTGGTTTGAAGGCTGTGTTGAGTGGAGCCCCAGGAATTTAGGAAGTGCTTCAAAGCCTTTTCTGTGGCCAAATAGGCAGGCATTTCCCTTCAGGCTTCTTACCAAAGCTCTGCTTACGTTGCTTTTTAAAAATATTAGGATTCCACACAATGTCCTCCCTTTTTTGGAGAGGGGAGGATGTCTGGGGGGGGGGGGAAAGAAAAAAAATATATTTCAAAACTGCACCTCTCCAATTAACATCAGGGATGTCACTGAGGCCATATAGATAATTCTGGTCGTTTTGAACCAGCTTTGTATCCAGCTCTATTCCCCAATCTCCAACAGACGTGTGACTGACATAGTGTCTCAAATCATGGAAATCTCTGAGTCACAAGTGATACGAAGAACCTGTTGATTTTATTTTAAGCCCATGACCTAAAACACACAAAGAATTACTTTTCATTTTGTCGTTATCTAAAGATAATTCCACAGAAATAATCATAAAAATCAAGACATTGACATCTGACTCCATGTTAGTCAGAGTTGATTTTTTACAAGCTTTCCACTTCCACTCAGCTATTAGCATCAAGAAAAAGGCTGATTTATTCTAAGCCTCAAAATGAGCACATGGACTGAACTGAATGTTCTATTTACTCCTGGTTACAAACTGACAAGGTTGCCATTGGACCAAGAAAAATGTTTCTCCTGCGATTATTAATATTTGTTGAGAACCCAGGGTCTGGATTGCCACCATAAAATTTATAATACAAAATTTATAGTCTGTCAAGCACTAAAAGTCAGAAACTAAAAACAGGAAACAAACTAGATGTAAAAATATAGGTGAACTAAAGAACCAGAGTTAACTACTTTCTTGACAGATATTATTCTTTTATTTTTATAGATAGCTTGAACAGGATCATCCCGAGGCACAAGATCAACTAATTAAAACATTTGCACAGGAAATGCTTATACTTACAAGTTCTGATTTTGCTGCCCATTGGAAAGAACAATAATTAATGAAATGGGCCAAATAAATTTCAAACTCACTTAGACCACTAGTTTCACCCCCTCTGCTCATCACCTTCATCCCTCTCTACCAGATTCTCCAAATAGCAAATATGAGCCATGTACACTTTATTCTCGTCTCTGTCCCCAAGTACAAACAAAACAAAAAACAAACAGAACGAACAAAAAAACAAAAACAAGGACATAGCTCAAACTTAGCCTCAAGACAGAGAAGAAATGCAGTAAAGTGTATTATGGCTGAAAAAAAAAGTTTTTTTAAACATTTTCAGAACTATCCTCTTTGTATAGTCATCCATTTAGCAAATATTTATTGTGTCCTACCGTATTCTAGGCATGGGGGAAGCAAAAATGAATAAGAGGCAATTCTTTGCCATTTGGGAAAGACTTTTTTTAATTGGGAGCTGTGGCCCATTATTGAGCTGTGAAATCAATAGATCATGACCAACAATAAAAAAAAATGAGAGTAGAAAATCTCAAAGGACACTGCCCATTGTAAGGAAATATATTCTTTTTATTAATGTTTATTTATTTTTGAGAGAGAGAGAGAGAGACAGAGAGAGAGCAAGCATGAGCAGGGAAGGGGCAGAGAGAGAGAGGAGAACAGAGGATCTGAGGCAGACTGCTCTGTCAGCAGATAGCCCGTCATGAGTGAGATCATGACCTGAGCTGAAGTCGGATGCTCCACTGATGAGTCACCTAGGCTCCCCAGGAATATATTCTTTTATGGAAGTTCTGTTTCAATCTGTGTCTGTGCGTGCTTTGGGTCACGATGTAAACACGTATTTCTAATGGTAGTTGCATTTGAAAAGTTTAAATGATACTGTTAAAGAGTCTACCTAAACAGGGAGACAATTAATACAATTAACACAAAATATCACAAATGCTCTTTCACAGGTGTGGAAAAGGAAGCCTGAAATCTTAAAGAGAGAGAGCATCTATCTCTGCCTCGAGACTTGCAAATGGCTGTTGAAGAAGAGTTTTGATATTTGAACTGGATCCAGAAGGATGAAACTGAAGGTAGAGAGGGCGACCCTAAAGGGAAATTCCAGGAAGAAGGAACCAACTGTGCAAGCAGTTCTGAAAGGGAGCACTGTGCTTAGAGTGGTAGGAATGTGTCTGTGGGGGAGCACACGGTTCATGGGGGTGAAGAGAGGGGAATGGCATGTAATAAAAATGGAGAACCGTATATGAAACAGGCTGGCCATTGAGGAAAGGAACGACAGATCCAGTTTGCTCTGCTGGATCTGGATCTCTGGATCATCGTTAATTAGACATGTGTGGGGTGACGTAGATGATTCAAGAATGATCCTATTGTTACAGAACTAGGGAGACAAAAGCATCACAATGTGAGCGAGACGTCTATTTCTTCCCTTACAAATTAACTTTGTTTTCCGTGGTGGGCCATTAGGTAACTTTTTTTGAGCCTCCACTTTTTAGTCTGCTAAATGGAGATGTATGTAACATAAAGATGCCTTTAATCGGAAGTTTCTAACTGTATAGCCTTTTGAACAGACTATGGTTTATTATTATAATGGCATACTTCTGTGATGCAAAACACGTGTTTGTTAATGTCATCCTCACTACGATTCAAATATCTCACTTCTCAAAGTATTATTTGCTCAAAGAAGTCAGAGAAAGAAGCTAATTATTTTTCTTCTACTTCCAAAACAAATCTAATAATACAAACTCAATTAAGATTCTATATAGCACAAACTGACTTAGGTAAGAAAGAAAATAAACTATATTGGTCATCTCGTTAAAAGAATAAAAAAGCTGGGGCGCCTGGGTGGCGCAGTCGGTTAAGCGTCCGACTTCAGCTCAGGTCACGATCTCGCGGTCCGTGAGTTCGAGCCCCGCGTCAGGCTCTGGGCTGATGGCTCAGAGCCTGGAGACTGCTTCCGATTCTGTGTCTCCTTCTCTCTCTGCCCCTCCCCCCTTCATGCTCTGTCTCTCTCTGTCTCAAAAATAAATAAACGTCAAAAAAAAATTAAAAAAAAAAAAAAAGAATAAAAAAGCTGTTTTCCTTTCTCACCTTGTTCACACCAAGGACACACAAACCTCTAAGCATTATCTTCTCATCCTGCCATAATGAGAAAGAAATTTTGTGGTCTGTGTGTTTGCTAATAGATACATTTCAAACCTTCCATCTGGGCATCACAGAGTCATTTTCTCCCCCAAAAAGACATCCAATTCACAGGAGAATGCAACTAAAAGCAAGTCAACTCAAGCTCTGGAGATTTTTTAGAGTATAAGGTGTGTGGCCCCAAAATCTGTTTAGCTGCCCTAAACAAGATTCCACCACTCCCCATCTATATACAAATACTGATAACCACTCTCATCAATATTCTTTTTAGAATTATAAAAGTCTAGGGGTGCCTGGGTGGCTCAGTCGGTTGAGCATCCGACTTGGGCTCAGGTCATGATCTCGCAGTCTGTGAGTTCGAGCCCCGCGTCAGGCTCTGGGCTGACAGCTCGGAGCCTGGAGCCTGCTTCTGATTCTGTCTCCCTCTGTCTCTGCTCCTCCCCCGCTCATGCTCTGTCTCTCTCACTCTCAAAAATGAATAAATCTTTTAAAAAAATAGAATTATAAAAGTCTACATTAAAGTAAGCCCTTAGTTATCAAGAAAAGTTGAATATTTTATGAATGAATCATGTTCTCTATGTTGGGCTGTGTAAGGCCCTATAAAAGTATCTAAGAGCAGATTCCTTGTTGCTTAGTATGAGAACCTTAGACTGGATCGCCAGATATTGTGGACTCGAGGAAGGTGGTTTGGAGAAATCCAAGAATGCTGACTGAGAATTTATAGAGTTGGATTCCAGGCTTCACTCTTTCTCCAGCTAATCAATGTCATGTCTTCATTTTTCCTTAGGGTTGCTCACTCAGAAAAGAGAGGGTTAAAATTAAAAGGATGTTAAGATCTTTTCTAGTTGTAATGGTGTCCAACTTTATAAAAAGCTTAGAAAATAAGAGAGAAGGTAAGCGCATTCAGCTCAACATCCTGGTAATTGTTAAGATGAATCTGAATTGGAAAGAAAAAAGTCATGAAGAAATTTAGTTTGGGGACCACCCTGAGGTCCCAGGTGGAGAGGAGAGGAACAGTAGTTGTTGGGCTCCCTCCCCATTTTGAAAACAGTTTATTTGTAAATCCCTCTAAGAATGGTGGATTGTGTCCTCTTCTCTATAAAATGCCTTCTCTTGTTCACCATAAAGTGCAGATTTTATAGTTTCACATGACCAGCCTAAGAATTATTAATAATACTTATTTGTTCACCATTCTGCACGTAGGTGGGGAATAGAGAGCAAATAAAGACTCGTTCTCTCATATTTTCCATATCTAGGATTTCTTAAGCTTTTGAAAACCATTAGTTCATGTAAAGGCACATTGTCTTTGAGGAAGTTTATGGCCTTGTCTTCACGAAAGAAATTAAAACTACACATCTGGTAATAAAATATGATTGTGGGTATTTACCAAGATTCTCCCAGAGAGAAAATCTACTCTCACTGAAGTGTAAGACTAAGTCCCTCTGTTGAAACACTTTGAATCTCTGGGAAACTTATCCTTTTCCTAGATTTCCAGTTCTGGAAAATCTATGCAGAATAGAAATTAGCAGATGGACTGAGAAATCATCAGAATAACGCTTTTGGTGACAAATTCTCAGCAAGTGCCTTGTGAGCATGTTCCCATCTAAAAAGGATCGCAGCTGTCTTTCCATGTTAACTCATGGGTAATGGGAAGAAGTCCAAGTCAACTCTTTGATGGGAAATCAACTCCTAAAATCAAGGTAAAATCAAAGCGCTATTTTGGGGGGTTCCTCTATCCTGGCTTAATGTAGGCATATTACACCATTTTGAGTGAAAAGTGGCCCTGGCCCTCTTATCAATTATCACCCTCACTTGGCTAGAAGGAGAAAACCATTTTGTTGTTTAGCGAGAGAGACTGGCTTGAGCATACCTGCCAAAAGGTGAGTGTGGTGAACTCACTCTAAATGTGTGCTTTGTTTTGGTGGATCTTTGTGTTGATATGGTGTTCAGGATCGATGGCCCTCCAGTTAAATGTGAAAGCCTGGCAACAACGCATACACATTCCGTATGTACTCATGTTATGTATTTATATGTCAAAGAGGAGACCTGATTGTCTAATATTCAATACTTCCCCCAGTAACATATACCACCTGGGATCTGTTTCATGTTTACAACAGGCTAACAGTTCCAGTTCCAAGGAATTTGCTCCTTTTGTTTAATTCTGTCTCTACCAGGACCAAGTAACCACATGCGACTAGTGGCTACCATATTAGACAGTGTCGATTTATACTTTGACTTTCAAAGCATCCCAAGATTTTAGTTAATGGCCACCCAGATTCTGAAATCCAAAATTGTTCCTGACTGTCTGCCATTCTTCAGTGGCTAAAAACGCCCTTTTTGTCTTATGAAGTATAACTCAATGTCAAAAGGGTTTATGTAATATTTAGACTTGTATTACATGAAATTAATCTTAACATAAAAAATCTTTTGATTACAGAGTATGCTTTGTCAGTGATTGATTAACTAACTTATTTATTCATATAATAACGTCACTATTTCCTTTTATTTATATTCTTGAGCTGTAACAGAAAGTTTCTATTTGTGCTATGCTAGAAGGCCGATTACATGGTTATCATAATCTTTCCACCTGTTTTACTAGGCTCCCTAGAAATAACCTTTTATTTTCTTCGTTAATGACTCTCCCTCAAAACCACTTTCTTCATACAGAACCAAGATTTGAGGACAATGATATTATTGTCTATAGAGATTGCTACTCTTTCCTCACCTTTACCTCTGCCCTCACCTCACTGGTGTGGAAAGAATAAAATCTTTATTTTCATCATGTCTTCTTCATAAATAGTTACACTTGGAAGCGAAGTGACATACGTATTTCCTAATGCACACTCTGACCCTTGGCTATACTGTTTTGTATTATTCTTGCCTTTCTTGTCTCTACATGTGGAAAGTGAATTGAGGACATTAACAATGACCTTCTAATTTGTTTACTTTCTGCATTAACAGGATAGGCGATAGGTATGGAATAAACTAATAAGATCCCGTACATTGATTACTTTGTTGATTAAGACCTCCATAATGAAGGAAACCAAGAACAAGTTCATTAATAAATCAATTAATCAACATTTATTTATAGTCTACTATGTACTCTGAATTAAGAGATATATAAATAAGTATAAGATAGGATACCGGCTCTCAGAAAACTTCCTGTAGTTTAGGAAACCAAGATGAATACTCAAGAAGCTATTGTGGACTGAAACAACATGAAAGTAATCATTACATTTATGTCAAAAATCCGTAAGCATTTTATACTTTAAGCTGTAGGATTTCAGGAACCAGAGAGATCAGTGAAGACGGGTAAAACAAGGAAAAATTCATGGAGAAGATGGTACTTCAGCTGTGCCTTAATTAGCAAATAAAATTTGATGAGACCCCTGAGAAGACAGATACTATTCAAGGGAGAGAGTAACTCAGATGTAAGTCAGAAAAGCCCTGGAAAAGGGCAGTGCTGGTAGAATGGAGAGGTTGGCATGGGTGAAAGAGAATCTTGAAAGGAAAAATGGAAAGTAAGCTCTAGCTATAAGTGCAGCAGATACACAATAAATCTTTGTCCTTCATTCAATGATATCATATTTTAACAAGAATTACTATGTCCTACGATTTTCTTCTGCTTCACACATCTTCATAAAAGGACCAGATGGCAGTGGGATCTTCTCCTCCTCCTTTTTCTTTCCTTTCCTTTTTTCTTCGTGTATTGTTATTGTTATTGTTATTATTATTTTCTAAACGCCATGTACCCACTCAATATCAGAGGACAGTTTCAATCACATCGGTATAGTCCTCTCCTCACAAAGGTGATCAAGGAACAAATGAGTGACCAGGAAGGAGAGTCAGAAGGATGTATGGAGCAAGGAAAATTTCCCAAGTTGGATTCTGGGCACTTACTATTCCTTCCTGTATTCTCTTGCCTTCTCCAAAAGCAATATTTCCCTGGAATGGTACAAACATGGCAGCTGAGGAAACCAAAATGCAAACATTACCCAAATTATATTTATTTTCAATATGAATTTATCCCTAAAGTGTCTCCTTGTGCCTTTTATGTTATCAGGTAGTCTCTCATCATTAATATGCTAAGTTAATAAGAGGAAGTCACTGTAGAGATGCAGTTTGCCAGCCTAGGTAACCAAGTACTACCGGAGAACCAGGGAGCTTAAGGAGGAACAGCATAAAAGTTGAACAGCTTTTTTATCTTGCTCTTTGTACAAGGGAGTTGCCAATTCAATTCAGTGATGTTTCAGCAAGATTTTGTTGATCTTGTTTCAGATTGGAAAATATAAAATCTAAAGCCCTTGCCACAAACATAGTGTTCACATACAAATATATATGACAGGCGTGTGTAGAATATAGGATAAATATATGCCCAGAAGCCAATGATATGCAAATTTTGCTGTAAATTGTCTATTACTGTCACCACTTGTCAGCATGTCACCAAAACAGTAGCTATCTTAGACCATAACTCTCTCTAATGAGTAAATTAAAAGATTGTGAAATCAGAAGAATGCATATTTTCAACTCTAACAATCATAATAATGTTATGATGAAAAATCATAATAATACGGAGTACCTGCATCCCGCTACAAGAAAAATTTCAATGAAAATCCACTAAAAATGATCTAGATTAAAATTATTAATACTACAGAAGTCATTTCATGGTGGGGCACCTGGGTGGCTCAGTCGGTTGAGCTTCTGACCTCAGCTCAGGTCATGCTCTCACAGTTCGTGGGGTCGAGCCCCACGTCGGGCTGTGTGCTGACAGCTCGGAGCCTGAAGCCTATTTCAGATTCTGTGTTTACCTCTCTCTCTGATCCTACCCCACTTTCACTCTGTGTCTGTCTCTCTCAAGAATAAATAAACATCAAAACAATTCTTGAAAAAAAGTCACTTCATGGTAAGCTAAAACATTTAAAGAAGATAGTGGATTTATCCTTTCCAAGGCATTTTATAGATGTTGGGGTTGAAAATGTAATGTAAAAATATAGGGAGACATAACCTCATAGATAGAGGTAAGCTATAGCATCCAGGCTTAACTTCTTTGCTAATCTTTTAATTAATTTTGGAACTTTCTTTTCTCTATTTATCCCCAATGCATAACCAGCCCAGACTAAAATTTACTTCATTTAAATAAAGCATTATCCCATGAGGAAACTGCAGATTCCAAGAGATATGCACCAGTGGAGACAATTCCAGTACATGGCAGCTTAGGTGTGTTATGAGTGTAAAAGCATGTAATTGTCTTCCCTTGTTATAATGAAAAATGTTATAGAAACCTATGAAGATTCATCCTTCCTAACAGGTCTTTTACAAGTTTCCTGTCAGTATCGAAGTCAGCCTGGGGCTAAGAAATGAAAATGGGATGTATGTCAATTTAGTAAATAATTTTCAGCCTCTACACACAGCCAAGAGACTCTTGGTATTAAGATGTTTTAAATTGCTGCTCTCTCAATTAGCAATACTACACTTAAGATCTTTAACTGTTATCTTGGTTAACTAGCCCTTTTGCTAGGAAGGGTCCAGGTCAATGACGTAGATTTAGAAGCATCACTGCAAAAGGTAATGTTAGTAAAAATGGAATTCTAAGAAAATCTTTGTCATATATTATGCCGTATGTTGCAAAAATATTTACTGATGAAATTTTTTAATATCAGGGATTGTATTATGGTATAAAAATATTAGAAATATCTCAAGAAAAATATCCAGGAAAAGAGAGGGAATAAAGAAAACAGGTTAATTTGAACAAGATATATTCCTGGCACCAATATTAATATGATTGAGCCCTGACCTTTGGAATATTTCATGCATTATTAATCCATTGAAGACAGTAGGTAATATGATTTTATATGCTTTTTAGGTTATAATTTGCATAGCTGGGGATGTAGTTTATTTTTTCAGCGCCTTGCATGCTGTGAGTGCTCAATAAATACTAAACAACAATAATATGGTGTGTAGTGTATTCCTGAGCTTTAATTTGCATGGCCATCTGGAAAACTCTTGTGTTGTAAACACTAGTTTTATTTTGAGTAAGAATGAAATTCTGCAGAAGTTGTTTAGCATTCTTGGTTCAAATTTTTTCCTGGTTTTCGCCCTTTCATTTGGTAGAAAATGTGAAATAATCCAAAGAGTTTAAGGCTTTTCAATGTAAGAAGTGAAAGATTTGGATAGATTATATTTACATGATGGTATATATTTTATCAAGTTAGCTTTTTATAACTCTTTTGGAAATCCATATATTTTTTTTTTTACTTTTATAAATCCTTTTCATTTTCATAAATCTTCCTCTTCACCAATCGTATATGTAGGAAGGTAATTACCAGGCGAGGCCCGTTTTTTTTTCGATTCATCCATTTGCCTGTTTTTATAATTTAGATCTAGGTCACATTCCATCTAATTGGGATCTAGATCACATTCCACTCTTTTAAAATGTGTGGTTCAATTTTTTTTTTTTAGTATTTTTGCAGGGCTGAGCAATCATCACCATGGCTAATTTAAAATTGTTTTCATCATGGCAAAAAGCAACATGGTGTCCACGAGCAATGACTCCCCATTTACCTCCAACCCTTCCCTTCCAGCCCTAGACAACCACTAATCTACTTTCTGTTTCTATAGATTTGCCTGTTCTTCATATTTCATGTAAATGGAATCATACAAACGTGGCCTTGGTGACTGTCCTCTTTCACCTAACATAACGTTTTCAAGGTTCATTCTTGCTGTGGCATGTAACAATAATTTGTTTCTTTTTATAACAAATACTATTCTGTGCCATATATCCATTCACCAGTTGATGGAAATTTGGGTTGTTTCCACTTTTTTGGCTACTATAAATAATGTTGATATGAACAGTTGCGTACAAGTTTGGGGGCATAGGTTTTCATTTCTCTTGAATATACACATAGACATGGAATTGCTGGGTCATATGGTAAAACCATATTTAACTTTTGGAGAAACTGCAGCCTGTTTTCCAAAGTGACTATACTACTTTACATTCGCACCATAGTGCATAAGATTCCAATTTCTCCACTGCCTCGCCAATATTTTTTTTATTATCTGTCTTATTGATTACAGTTATCTTATAGGTGTGAAATGGTATTTCACTGTGATTTTGATTTGCATTTCCCTGATATCTATTTATCTTTAATCTGTTAAATAATTGACACAGCCTAAAAATTATTGGAAGGGGTAGGCTAATGTGTGTGAGAAGCAAAGGGGTCAGCTGAAAGGTAAAGCATAGAGGCAAATTCCTTCTCCCAAATCATTTGAATGAGATTCAAAATTATTTAAAACTTCCAGGGTGGCCCAGAAAACCCTCAATCAAATTTTAGGGAAAACCAATCAAGTCCTGAGATAAACTCCCATGAAAACAAAAAGATACTAGTGGACTGGCCCTTTCATGGGAATTGTTGCTATAACAGAAGATAGATTCTCTGTATAAGTTTCTACATTGATCTGTCATGACCCTTGAAGGAAACAAATGTCGTATTCAAAGGAGGCAATTAAAAAGTGTTTAGTAAAGGAACCATTTACAGAGATATGGGCAGGGTTAGGGGAACTAAAAAGCGACAGGGAAGCACCTAGAAACTAGCAATAGTGCTAAGCCATTATCACCCTTAGTTCTGAATGGTCCAAGGCAGGATACAATATTCTCTCAAACCATTGAAAGCTATAATTATGGGACAGGAGCCACCAGAAGGAACCATTATCTCATGTAGAAGAATGCAGCCAATATTAAAACTACCTCCCAGATCGAGTATGAGGAGGAAAAAATACGCTCATCTTTCTTTTTCCCACACCATCATTCTCCCACCAATGCCTCCTATTGGTCAAACTCAACCAGAAGCTGAAAAGCAAAGCAGCTTGTGTATGAGATGCAGAGATATTAGAATCTTAGGACATAGAACATGGCAGGGAAGAGAAGAGCAGATAATGGATCTGGAGTGGCAATGAGATAACACAGCCAGGGAGGAAAGGTGGTAATGTGCTCTCCGTGTGGAACAGAGACAGTGGAGGTACTTTTCAAACTGTCTACCTTTGACCTGCTTTCCCAAAGTTTCTGGTTTTGATGGGGGTAACGGCAACACTGAAGTCCCCCTGAAGCAAGTAAGTTCAATTCCAAGTGGCTCTACAATCAGGTGGGGAATCAAGCAGTGAAGAGGAACAAAGAGACACTATTCAGTCACAGGAGGAAATAAAAACACTTCGGCACCACTTAGAAGGTGGGAATTGGTTGATTGCATTCTCTAGATTTCATCTGTTACCCTCTGACCTTCAACATTAGAGTTGGCAGCAAAAAAGGAACAGCACATTCCAGGAAAACACTTTCTGATGGCCAGGGCAGAATGTTTCCTACTGCAAGGATGACATCTATACCTGTAAAATAAGAACAAATGTGACTGGTCCTGGGTGACAAGAAAGTGCTCTGAGACGTTTCTGAGTACATCAGGCGAGGGGTGGTCCATTCCAGAGAAGAGAGATCATGGAATTCATGCCTTCTGAATAGATGGGTTCTTAGGTAGTATTTGGAATCACTGTGATGGAGCTACTATTTACACTCTAAACTGTAAGTCATGTATCTTACATCAACTCTCTCTCTCTCTCTGTGTATATATATTATATATAATATATACATATATATATACATATATATATGTACATATATACATGTACATATATGTACATGTATACATATACATATATATATACATATATATATATAGAATATATATATATATATTCTTTTGGTGATGGCAATGATGCGTGAGTACAATGATAATTTAAAATTTTTGTTATCTCCCACACTTGGTTTAATTTTTAGATATATTTTCACATTAAAAACGAGGTTCAAAACATAAGGTCTATGGTTTTAATTCTTTCATCCAGAATCACAGTATCACTACAAAGATGTTTTAGAACACTGATGAGTTTAAACAAGGAGGAAAGTTTTCAGTGAAGAGTTAAATTTGAAGGTTGGTGGCCTATAGGCTAAGAAAGGGGCTGTTGCAGATAGATAAGATCACGCAAGGGTGACTGCAAGAAAAAAATGAAGGAATGTTCAGCTTTAAAAAACAAAATAGAACAAAACCAGAGTACATTTCCTTTCTTTCGTCTTTATACAATAAATACTTATTTTCAGTGGAAATCTCATCAAGCCGTCAAGTCAGTTGATTTGAGCTGGGAATCTGAATTCTCAAAATAAAAGCTAATCCCAGCCATATTACCTGCCATGGAGATTTCGTGTTCAATAAAAAGAGCCTTGCTCTTTGGGTACCTCACATCTCTGTGAGGAGTTTGTTCCTAATCTTTATTTCCTCCATCCACCTCAAGCACAAAAGATCAGATGGCAAGCAGCATTTTGTATCTAACATCTAAGTAACTGGCATAGTATAGTGTTTCACTTCTTCAGAGGATAAATATGCCAGGAAATCAAATCGTTCTAACATAGCCCCAGACTAGCAACACGTTTCCTAATTGTTGGCAAATGTGTGTGTGTGTTTATAACACCTCACATGGTTTCATTTAGAAAAACTGTATTGTGTGGGTTGGTTTTTTTTTTTTTTTTTTTTTCGTACATATATAGGTGATCCTGGTAATCACCACTTTACATAAGCATGTGTACTCTTCCTTCATTTTTATGCAAATCCTTTCCACAACCAGACAGGTGCATTGTCTGCTTTCTATTCATCATCAAGAAATCCAATAACTTGGCTGTGTACCTACATCTGGTTAGGGTTTGACCCAATATGTACTTGAATGTGGATTTCAAACACACGCAGGTGTTGAGCCTATCAGAGCTACTAGCAATTGGAATCTCATTCACCCCTGCAAAGGCAACCAGTGATTTAAAAAAAAAAAAAGAAAAAAAAAGATTATAATTTGGACTTCGATGCCTAGGTCTTTTGGTAGGGGGAAGGGGAGGGGAATTTGTTTATTTAATTACTGGAGCACCACTGAGAACTAGGTTCTCTAAAATTCTGTTATGCAGCGAAATGTAGCTTCATGTAACTTTTGAGAACTGACATATAAAATGAAAAAATTGAATTGCATTTCAAAATCAAAGGAAGACACACAGCCTATGTTTGGTAGTGTATTTTTCACAGTGTTTGCCTACAAAAGTGACCTTCTCAATGGAGCACAGAAGTCAGGAAAGAGCTGGACTCTGGAGACAAGACAACAAGCCGTCCATAACAAATGGTAACATTGCAGCTCTTCTCCTTCGCCAGCACCCCCTCCCCCCCCCACCCCCCAGTGTGCTTGAAGGAGGACACGGATGCCACTACATATAGGCAGCTATTAATCAAAGAGCCCCTTTTGGATACTCACATGTTGAGAAGATTAAGGCCTATTTTTAGTTTTCAGGGAACAGAACTGCTAACACATAAGGTCACAATCAGTTGCTCTATAGCAACGAAGATTTACATGCCCACAAGAGAGAGGAAGTAAAAAACAAGAAAGGCCAAGATAGCTTTGAAAACTGTCTGTTGTCTCATGGCCATGCAAACAGCTTAAAAGCCTGTGAGAATGGAGGGGGGAAAATGGACCGCCCATATATCAATGACCAATTTATAATCTTGTAAATGTGCCCTTAATTCCTAAGGCAAATTCTGTTGGCAGCGTAGGGATTTGCAAGGAAGAAAACCACTTTGTACCTACAGCAGACAGAAAAAGGGAATAAGGGGGGAAGGAAGTTCTAAAGGGAGTGTTGACAAGGCATGGACTCAAAAATGACTGAAAAAGATATAATGAGCTCACACTGGGCACTAGAAAGGATGAGAGAAGAGGACACAACACAGGGGGAGAAGCAAACAGATTTAGCATATACCTTACACCAAGGAGAAAAAGGGAGGGAGGGAAGAGAAAATGTGGTTTGTCATTATAGAACATCCTTCTGGCAGGCTAGACAGAGTATGCTGCTTCTGGAATTGAGACAGAAGCCAGCTCCTTCCCCCTCTGTCTGAATGGCACAGAGCTCACTCCTCCCTGAGGTCCAGGGAACATGTCAAGGCATCATGAACCTAGGTCAGTGAAGAGCTTCCTTGAATAGGGAGAGCTTTTTAAATGATAAAGTCCACTGAAACCTCTCAGACAATTATTATGAATTAGAGAATGGCAGACCTGGACTAAAGCATGGAATGGAACTGAGTGAATTTGGTTGATATTTAATTTGCTTCATTGAAGGCTTTAACTTGAGAACTGTAGGAATGCACTAATTTAAACCCAGGAAATCTGTCACAAGAGATAGAGATTAATATGATTCACTGGTGCCCACTATAAAGATTTCGAACCTATGAGCGCAATAAAGGAGGAAGAAGTTCAATCCAATGGCCAGGGGTGACTAATTCCACCCAAAAAGACACCAAGATCCCACAAGTCCAAAAGGCATTTGACTCACTCCGTTTCACTTCCGCCCATTATTACCATACCAAACCTGTTTCTTCACCAGGCATTTTTGTAAACCATCTTAAAATCTCTAAATGTTCTTTTCAACGCTGGTGGCCTGAAAAGCATTAAAACACTTTCAGAGTTGTCTGAATGGAATCCAGAGGGGCTCTGACATGGGTAGAGTTGATTCTGTAGGTAGCATTCACAATCCTTTTAAATTATTGTATTTCTTGTTTTATGGATAATCACGATTTGATGTATCCACGACATTCAACAAACATTTATGAAAAACCTACTATTCTAATTATTTTCCCAGATGTTGGACTAAAAGAAACACAGAGATGAATAAGAAGAGATCTCTGTTCTTGAAGAGTTTGGAACAGGCAGAGTTAAAAAGTATCAGTTTTTAGTTTAATGGTTGGTAGTGTTTGAATTAAAAAAAAAAACTCTCAGCATTATTTCTTTTCCTGACTTATCCTAGGGGTGAACTAAATATTTAAGTGTATTATAAAAGATCATATTCTCTTTACTATTTTTTCTTTCACCTGAGAATTCCCATCAGCATTGAAACTGGAAACACACTTTGTGGTTTCTCCAAATTTCACTGACTTCAGCATGTTAAAAAGAATACCCGAAAGGCAGATATGCTTTTCTTCTATGCTACTTCTCAATTCTTTCTTCCCCTCCTTCTGCTTAGGAAAAAAAAAATCTTACAACTCTAAACTGGTCTCCTGCTTGGATTAATTTTCTTCACCAAAACAGTGACCATTGTCAAATGCCTCGCATCTCCATGGAAACTGTTTCCTTGGCCATAGACAAAGGTCTGCCTATGATACAATGCCAGGAGAGTGTCTGAGGTTGTAGACCCCTTGTTTAAAAAGCACAGTGCAAGGGTATAGTGTAGATTTTATATTATTTCTGCCTGTCTGCTGCAGCTGGTGGGCCTTCATTCCAAAATAATATTTTTTCAAATGAAGTAGCAGAAAACAGCTTTACATTTTTGTTATCCCTTCCAGCACAAAATAAAAAATGCCTGTGCTGCCACTACCTGATTCAATCAAGTGGAGTACATTCGATACCCACAGGCTACAAGTGCTGGAAAAGCTGACTTGTATTTTAATTAATAATGTGCTACACTTTTTCAACAGCCAGGCCTTTGGCAATCTGATTTGCTTTGTTCATTATTTGCTGTAAACAATTTTCAAACAACATGTAGGCAACTCTATTTCTGAATATCTCCTGCTAATTCATAACATTAACAAAAACGTAGAGGAGATTTTTTTTCTTACTGGTAAAAAAAAAACCCTAATTAAACTTTAATCATAGCCAATAGAGACTTTGAGATAGGAATATTGGGGTTCATATGTTCAAAATATAAAATTAAATATTTTAATACAAAAATAGAACGAACATTACACACACACACACACACACATATATATACCTCTATACATACATATATATACCTTAACCTATAAATATATATATTTATACATACATATATACACATACATATATACACATATTCTGCCAGTTCACTAAAGTACATATAACCAGGATGAAGCATAGGCATTAATTAAAAATCTGGTGACACAAAATGGAAAAAATTCCATAGTTGTTATTCGGTACGGTGCTATGGACTGAACCATGACTCTCCCAAATTTAGATGCTGGAGCACTAACCCCCATGTGACAGTATTTGAGATAGCAGCTTTATAGAAGTAATTAAAGTTAAACGAGGTCATAAAGGTTGGGCCTTGACCCAATACAATTCATATTCTTATAAGAGACACCAGAAAACTGTATCCATGCCATGTGAGGGCACAGCAAGGAGGTGGCTGTCTGCAAGCCAGGAGGAGAGCTCTTAGCAGAAACTGACTCAGCCAGCATCTTAATCTTGAGTTACTCAGCCTTTAGACCTATGAGAAATAAATTTCTGTTGTTTAATCCATGAAACTTATGGTGTTTTGCTATGGCAGTCAAAGCTGACTAATACATGTGGAAAAGGAAATTGAAAGTGTTGAATAACTTGCATTAGATTAAATAGAATATATTTACCTCCTCACCAAATAGAAGTGATGGGCATTGGAGGGCACTTGCTGGAATGAGCACTGAGTGTTGTATAAAAGCGATGAATCACGGGAATCTACCCCCAAAACCAAGAGCACACTGTATACACTGTATGTTAACCAACTTGGCAATCAGTTACATTAAAAATAAAGAAAAGAAAGGAAAAAAAAGGGAAATGAATGGTTAATCTTCATTTCCACAGGACCAGACCTTCTGAGAATAGCATTAAAGATTAAGAAAGAGGACTTGATTTAGACATGAAGAGTAACTTTAGATTAGGGACATATATGGAAAGAATAATTTCTTTCCTTTGTATGGAGCTTTACAGATAGCAAACCACCTTCCTACAGATTGGCCTTCCATCATCCCTATAAATGCAATAAGAATTAGTATGTCTATCTTTAAAACGAGGAAACTGATCAAGACTACACAGGTTATCACTGACGGCACAAGGAACAGGGGATGAAGGATATACCTGCGGAAAAAGGATTAGAATCTTTTTGGCCATGAGTGTAGTACATAATGAGAGGTATAAAAGGACCAGTTTCAAAGTCTACTTTCCAAATATGCATAGCTTAAAAGAAGAATTTGTTTTTAATTTTCTCCTCTTTTAACTTCACTTAATAGTATATTCCAAAATAAATGACCATTCCCATCACATTAACATTATCTACCAAAAAAACTTCCATAGGACAACAGTGACTATTACTATAGCTGAGGTGAACTTGGGTTGATATATTCAAACAAAAAACCATTAATACATTTATTAACCTGTGAATATTTTACCTAACAGATATTCAATAAACATCTATTTTGCTTCAGACATTATGTTTAGTGCTGAGTATATAATGGTGAAGAAAATAATTATGGCCCCTACCCTTAAGGAGCTGATACCCATTAATGCTAGTTCCAGTAAGCCAACATGTACTGAGAATCTATTAGGTAGCAACCACGAGATAGACAAGAAAATAAATACGCAAAAGTAAGATTTGATGATTGTAAGAAAAAAATGATGAATAAAAAGTTTTAATGCAGTGTAATTACCATCACGTAGAAGTATGGGTTAGATACCATGGGTCATGAAGTCAGAGACATTCAACTCTTCTCGTGAAGGGGAATCAGAAAATACTTCATTTGAATTTTGCAGAATGAAAGGAAGAGCACTAGGTGCAGATTGTGAGGAAAGGCCTTTCGTTCAGGTGTAATAGCTAGCATAAATATATACAGGTCAAAATAAAGAGTAAGACCGGAGCAAAATCTTTCAGTTTCACATATTTTCATCTTTTTAGTAGATGGGTAAGGTGTAACCATGGATATATTCTGAGGGATAAGGAGCAATGAGGCTGAAGATATAAATGGAACCAAATCATAAAGAGCTTTAAATGCCCCCAAAAATAAATTTGCTTCGTTTTATAGGAAATCGGAAACCACCGTGGAGTTGTAAAGAGAGCGCTGAAATGATCAGACCTGTGTTTTTGGTAGATCTCTAACAAGAATGTGGAAAACAGGGTGGACAAATGTGAAACTGGAACCTAGGCAATATTTGGAATAGTCAAACTGGGGTTAATAAGGACCTCAACCAAGGCACTGACAGTGAAAATGAAACTTGTTCGCTGATACGGTTAATCACAAAGATCATCCAGCTTGCTTTCTTATTTTATGAACAAGACCTTCATAGCCAGAGAGAACAAATGACTTATCCAGTGGTATATAGAACCAAGGTTAGAGCTCGGATCCCCTCATTTCCATTCCACCCCACCGGCCTCAACGTGGGAAGGCCTCACTCTCATCTTTATCTTATTTCACATAATAATAAGCACCTGACTTTCCAGGTCATCCTTCTCTTGGTCTTTTCATAAACTTCCGCTCAAGCCTGATGCATTGCTTATCACATAATTAATATACAACATAGGTGGAGACTGAAGGATGTCTCTGCCACTGAAAGCTGCTTCTTATTTTGGAGGGCTTTCAGACTTAAAATAACTCATGAGCTATTAAGTGCAGGCACGAAAGCTGTACCGTACCCAGCCAGTCACACAATGTCACATCAGTTGAGCCGGATCCAGAACAGAGTCTGAAGAGAAATGGTTTCTCAGGACATCAATAGTATAGAGTCACTGTTGTCCTAAGAGAAGCACTTGGTATAACTGGAACCTCTTTTAAGTCAACTAGTATATTTCATAGCAACTCACATCAGCCTTAGAAATCAACCCACTTTGAGTAATAGTCAAATATTCAAAGTTATTGCCTGGGGTTATAATCTACGTTCCTATGTGTGAGAATCCTCACAAATACCTTGGCAATTTAACTTTAGATCCTTCATTTAAATTTTATCTGATCCTCACAGAGCATAATAGTACTTCAACTCCCCACATTCGTATCACTAGAGTCAAAAACATTACTTCGTATTGAAAAGAGTTGTTACCATTGGGATTCCCAAACTGCCCCCTGGAGGTCCAGCTGCTCAACCCATCTGCTGAGTGTAAAGGCATCTCTCTCACTTCAACTAAGTGTGAGAATAGAATAGTATTTCCAAATTCTTGATAAACACGAATCTTTGGGATTTGGGAATGAAACTTCGGAACCCCTGCAAATTCTTGAGAATTCTCAAAATCATAAGTTATTACTATATTTTTCATAAGATTTTCTTTCTGTGATAGTAATGAGTGCCCATAATAACAAACATGAATCATTCATGGATAGGGTTACACTAAAAGTTTCAGAACTGTTCTGTTAAAAAAGGATATAATAATAAATGAATGTTTTATTCTGATCTAAAACAGATGATGAGCTAAGTGATTTTCTTTATGTTTCTTAAGATACTTTCAACATTTTGCATACTTTTTACTTGCTATTATGAATATCAAAAATTGTTTAATACCTAAAAATTATGAAGTTTAGTATTATTTACAAAGAACTGTAACTGATAGAGTATATTCAAACACTGAAAATGCCAGTGAATATTATTGGGTGGTATTTGAACACAGTAACATTCTAATCTCCTAGCAAGGTTAAAGGCACTGCACAGAATCAAATGTTGAAATTACCAATTTAGGAACTCATTTTACTCCCAAAACTTGTTTATTCTTGGGGCATCAATCACAGGACTTAACGTATACTATATGTATAAACTTCTATGGGGCGCCTGGGTGGCTCGATCGGTTAAGCATCCAACTTCGGCTCAGGTCATGATCTCACGGTCCGTGAGTTCGAGCCCCACGTCGGGCTTTGTGCTGACAGCTCAGAGCCTGGAGCCTGTTTCAGATTCTGTGTCTCCCTCTCTCTCTGCCCCTCCCCTGTTCATGCTCTGTCTCCCTCTGTCTCAAAAATAAATAAACGTTAAAAAAAAATTAAAAAAAAAACTTCTAAATATTTATTTCATTTGTGAGATTGATGAACCAGTAGGTAAGACAGTATCACAAACATGTTTATAACCTGGCAGCCAGTCCGTAACTAGGGAAGCCTGACTCATTACGATTGTGACCACTTCTGTCCTCCTTCTGTCCTCCTTGCTCTAGCCATCATTCCAGGAAACATTTTTCTTGGACTTTACATCTCAGCACTTCCTACCCTTGCTTTTTTTTTTTTTTAATTTTTTTTAATGTTTATTTATTTTTGAGACAGGGAGAGACAGAGCATGAACGGGGGAAGGGCAGAGAGAGAGGGAGACACAGAATCCGAAACAGGCTCTGGGCTCTGAGCTGTCAGCACAGGGCCTGACGCGGGGCTCGAACTCACGGACCATGAGATCATGACCTGAGCCGAAGTCGGACGCTTGACCAACTGAGCCACCCAGGCGCCCCAGTTCCTACCCCTGCTTTTGACTTGAAGCTGCTCCAGTAACATTTTTATGTTGATTGTTCAACTTTAAGTCCTGTGGAATTACAATACTTTTCCCCATTTTCCGGATTTCTAAACTGATCTTTCTCAGTATTTGGGATTCAGAAAAACATGATTCTCCCAAGAAATACCAGGACAAATGTTTGCATGGTGACACTGAAGCCAATCATCTCTTAGCAACCTGAAGTCACAACAGACATCAGCCATCACAGTAACCAAACCCGGACTTTGAGAATGTGAATAGTGAATTGATGTCTGCAGGGTATTAACATGTTCAGAAGTCAGAGATTTACACTCAGAGAACATACTTTTAATTTCATTGAAAAAAATACTTGCATTTCAACATTACATTAGCCAGATGACTAGAGGAGTGATTACTTTTTAAATTTCAGTCATTGCTCATTATTTATTTTGGAATGAGAAATCAACAGATATTCATGATACTTAGTTGCCCTGACGTCTGTAAGGATAAGATGAATTTCACAAGTTATTCACTAAGTTTATCTCATTATAACAGATACAAATTATATTGCTCAGCTACTCAGAGAAATTTTCTAACCTTCTGTAATAGATGAAGTACATAGATAGAATAACTATTATAGGATTCCCATTGCTCCAAAGAAAAGAGTTTGGCTTTTCTTAAGTTTACAAAACCAGCGTAGGCTCTGTAATCTCAACAATACCATTCTGGTCATTGTTGAAATAATTCTTGTGTATTTTTCATGGATTTACCTGGTTGCTGAATACAAGAGATAGAGACCAAGGACATAGTACAAGCACCTGACACAGCACCGTGACGTCTGGTTCACAGTAGAAAAGGGAACATCTCCATCAGGATCTCTGCTCTCTGATTAATGAGGAGGCATTCATTACAACTCAGGAACAGACAGCACCTTCACATACTGGGAACTTAATTTATTAGTTTAAGGGGCAGAGGTTAAGGAACACAACAAGAAAGAGACAAAAAAAAAAAAAAAGGAAAAAGAAAGGACAAGAAAACAACTGGAGCAAAACAGAGACATGGAGTTGTAAACATAATGGGCTTAACAGTAATAATAATGACTTCTAGAATTAAGCACATATTTTAAATAAGTATAAAACCCTTTAATGATTAGAGTCTAAATATTAATGATTCAGCAAGATGTGTTATTTTAAATGTACCCATGCCACTTCCATTTATATATATACGAAACTGACTGTATTCTGTTGAGAAAACCAAAGAATATGGGATCCATGACAAAAAAACAGAATTTTTTGGAAGCCTTTACTTCCTACTGCCTACATAGCTAGTGTCTCAGTAGCCAAGCATTATTAGATAGGATGAGTCACTTTCAAACATGACCATTCCTTGGGTCTGGATGGAAACCAGAGCTGTCTGAATGCCAGAGACCCAACATAAGGTTGACGATAGTACTGACTTCTGTTTGCATCACTTCTCTCCCCGGATGAAACAATTCTCCAAGAGAGCTGGGACCTTTGCCATATCGTCTTCCAAAAGTGTATACATCACCTCGGACAGTTCAAAGTGCAGTTATTCAAAATCTCTTAGTTTGAAACAAATAAATGTATTTCTTTGGAGGATTCCTGTATAAACTATCACATCAGCCACGGAGTTTATTATCACAGCCATAGCAATGTGATGTCATTTTAAAGTACCGGAGCTTTGCCAGACACTGGCTAACCCTTCCCAAATCGATTTCTTCTTCTTCCCCAGAACACAGCTAGACTGTTTTCCAAACTTTCTTACAGTTGGGTGTGGCCACTAAACTAAGCTCTAGTCAATGACTTGTGAGTGGAAGTGACTGACCTACAAAGCCTCCCACACAAGGTCCTTCATGCGTTTCCTCTTTCTGCCAGCTCGGGAAGGGGATCTCGGCTATGTCTGGGTGCCATACTTGAAGACGACGAAACCACAAGACAGAAGAAGTCCGGCTTCTTGAGTTACCACTTAGAGGAAAGGCATCCACCAGTCCAGAGCACCTGTTTTGGATTATACGAGACCAAAATATCAATTTCTATTGCATGTGTGCCATTATGCATTTGTCACTGTTGTTAAAGGAGCTAGTGTCACCTTAACTATTACAAGAGTTATTGTGATGTAAAACCATGCTTTATCACCCCGTGTTCAGAGACTTCATATCATCTGTAAGGCCAGTGTGAATCTGCACTAAAACAGACATATCACTCATGCACCATCACATTACCGTTTTTAATAATTAATTTAGAAAATGAAATTAATGGTTGCTCACCACTGAATTTCCGGGATCCCCTCTGCCTTATCTCGCTAGTTAAGTGATAGGCCACGGGTTTATTTTTTTGATCTTTCATAGGGTGCGAGGAATAGTCAATGCTAGTCGATAGCAGTAGAAAGAAGGTCGTTAAAATCCTGAATATTATTTATTCTTTTGAGATTTATTATTTTACTCCATATTCAGTATTTATACTTCCACAAAGGTGAAAAGAGCTCAAGGACATCAGAAGTTAATCCAGTCCAAAATCAATACAGTATGGATACGTATTTCCTCAGAATCAAACAAAAAAACTTTGATTTAAAGGCAAATTATATAGAGATAGAGATAGAGATAGATAGAGATAGAGATAGAGACAGATAGAGATATATAAGGTTTTTAAAGCATCATCAAATCACTTAAAAGGATAGCTAATATCTGAGGAAGATAACTAAGATTATTTGTAATACTGAGGGAGCTCACACTTTACAAGAAAAATGTACAGTTCTAAAGTGATCATCCCAAACTGCCAAGCAGCAGAGTATAAGTGACTAATCTTTATTATTTATTCTGTCATCTTCTTCCCTTTGGTAAGTGTTTTGTTTCAAAAGAAAGAGAAATGCTATGGAAACTGCTTTTCCCTTCTCCAAAGAGTATCTGTAAGTCACATATGTTATAATACATTTGCATTCTTAAACAAATAGAACCCAGGCAAACAAATTAAAAATGATTATTTATGCCCTCAGAAGCTGGGTTAGCCCGAAGTGCCAGCAAAAGGTCAACCATTGCCTCCAACTCTGCTGCGGATACCCTGACCGGGAAGCACCATTGATAATGACCCCTGGGCTGTAGGGCTTGAAGACTTAATCATCTGACATGCAAGCAGCCCGGGGCGTTCGGACCTGGCATTTTCCTTCGTGAGATGTACACAAACAATATGCATTTTAAACAATTCAAAGCCCCGGCGCCTAAAATAGACCTGGCACCGGGCCCCTCCGCAGGAGCGGCTTCTCACCATCTCAGCTCGCACGCAGAGGCACATGCCGGGGAACGTGGGGCTGGCTGCGGCAGCTGGAACAAGACGCGGCGCACCTACCGTTGGCATCTTCCCCACATTTCAAGGCACGCCTGTCATCTGTATCGTCGGAAACTTAATTGCAGGGCGCTGTAACTCCAGCCTCTTTGGAGAGGAGTTTTTACGCGTTGTGCCGAGAAGGAAGACTCTCTGCTCAGAAAATTTCACCCTTGTCTTCGGCGCGACACCAGAACTGAAGGCATTTGCACGCAATGGCGTGGTTGCTGTGTCCCCGTAAGTGGTATCGCTAGGTCTTCGTGAACGGAAGCGCGGAACATCGGGAGGGTCATTTCGACTACCCCTGAGATTCACCCAAGGCCTCCGGAGAGAGCTTTCTCCTGATAAAACCGAGGCAAAGAAAAAAGCCGTGCATCTAGAATCTGCTTTTTCTGATGCCGGACAGGAACATTTAGGAACGTTAGAAATGAATATCCGCGGGGGAAAGAATCCTCAGAGCTGATCAAAATGACTCTCAGCATGTCAGTTGGAAACCTGTGTTTTAAAGAAGAAGAACCATTTCTCTTTCATATACAAGAAAAAACGAAAGCCATCAGGGGCTTCTTCTGTTTAAAATGCCAGTTTCGTCTCGCGACCAGAACTACCAAAACTCCTACCTACCACTTTCTAGACGGTCAGTGGGAAACCTCCCTCCTTTAGCTCACTCATGTCGTCAGCTGAGTTGCACGTGGTCTGTGATGTCATTCTTCCATCCATGAAATGAGGGCTTACATTCTGCACGCCATGCAGACACCCCAGAACTGGCCAACGAGTCCAGATGAAAGGCCATGAGTCAACTTCAGCTATAGGGCCATTTGGCAGGAAATCACTATTGGTAGTCGTTGGTCCCACCATTTATTCATTTAAGAAACATTTTCAGAGCTCGGGGCTATATTTGGTGGGAAGATGGCTCTAGGGAAAAAGAGCCAGCCAGATGTGTATGCAGATGGCCAAGGCAGGCAGTGCTGCACGTGCTATGGAAAGATTCACCCTGGGGTTATCCGTCACAGGTATTTGATGCTTTTTTTGCTATCGAATATTTTACAGAATTTATTTCATCCACTGAAGGGTTTAATCTTAATAAAAAGAGAGGGAGACAAAAATAAAACAAAACACACAAAAAAACTTCACTCCATGAAATGTGATGTCTCTCTCCTATTTTTTCCATTGCTCAACACCAAGAAAATGAAACCTTTCTCTTACCATGTGCTGTGTTTTAATAAACTGTACATTAGTTTCATTCAACTGCTCCAGCCCCTGGCTATCCACTTTTCTGTATATTAGTTTTAAATACACATTGCTTGCAATAACACTGTAGCAGGAGCTGTGCCTCAAGTGAAGAAATGGTTAGGATTGCTTTACATTTGCAGTCCCATTGAAAACATTTATTCAATCAAAGGGAAAAATAAATGTGGTCCCTCAGCTCTGTCAAGTATAAACTGTTATTGATCCCCTAAATGGAATTTGTTCATGCTGATCGATCAAACACATTATCTTTTTTTCCAGTCTATTACCAGCAATTGGAAACTCTCAAGCGTCAATAGTTGTTTGACCACATACAGCTGTAAATTTAGACGATTGCTTTCAAACCTGAATTATTTCTCCCCATCCATCTCTCCCAAAAAGTGATGTCGACATCGAGCTGATTTCTCTCTGAGCTGACGGTTAAAAAAATAATTGAATAACATGTTGACAATAATTGGTGTCTCTCCCGCTAAGCTACAAGGCAGGGAAGAGTGGAAGCTATAAAACACGCTTTAGTGACAGCAGACTCAAAGCCCTTTTCCCTTTTCCTGGTCTCCTTACACTGGGGGCCATCTCACCTTCCTTATACATTGTTAACCACATTTGACACAGAATCATTCATTATTGAACTTTCCTCCTTACACGTTCTGTTAGCATTGGTTGGCTTCTGACTTATTACACTACTCAAGTCTCATGCACCTTACATGACAAACTAATCCACTAGGAGCGCAACCTCTCCACAGAACACCCAATGTTCCTAACATAGGTGGACTTTAGAGGAGTTTAAAGTTCCACTGGATCTCGAAAAGCCAGTCTGACTTGATAAAGGCAATGGATTCCATTTATTCACCCATTTATTCATTCAGCAAGCCTGCTAGCCATTCATTCGATCATTCATTCATTCATTCATTCAAGTTCATAGTTCTGCCTTCTATTTTTTAGACACCACTATAAAATGGCCTATTATATCATAACACTTATTGCACTGCAAATCAAACTGAATTTCCTGCACACTTAGTGAAGTACAGTACAATAAGTCAATTACATGGATGTTGAGCCTGGCCCCGATACTAACACCATGTATTAAGTTCTGTAGTCATAACAAAACAAATCTGACAAATCCCAGATCAGATCTATATTGTCCCACCAAGTTATGAATCATTACAGATAACCAGAGGACCCTAAGCATTTGTGTGAAATAAGCCAATGATTTCACCCCCACTTCAGCAAACAGTGAGACTGCCACTGTTTTTATACTATATCTCAATAATGATGTACTTACATCTCACAGAAAAAAACCATTGCTAATGAAAATTCTATCCGTGAATGGATACATGGGTTGGGCTGGTTCAAGTTCTGTGAAGCCTTTTCTCCCCTATTTCACAATTTTACTATTTATCAAAGCAAATCTGCTTGTACCTTAGACAGTAAAATCAGATTCTCGCCACTAGTTTCCAATCGTCAACTCTCTAGAATTCAAGTTACATCTTCAAAAAGAACTTAATTTAGAATAGATTATATATATATTTTTACAGTAACTTTCACCTCTTAATTGCCATCATTAGGGACCTACTTTCTACCGCTGTCAATACCATATATGTTTGTCTTCTGTCTTGCTGATAGGTAATAATTTTCCAAGTAAGCTTAGGGGAGCAGTGATTCTTTATTAAAACTAATAAAAGAGGAAATCACAGGTTTTTAAAAATTAGTCTGGAAATTATTACTGACAAGTCTGTCTTGAATTTCTAAGCAGAAAAGAAACAGTGGGGAGTTAACATGACTTGTCACCACAGCAAGCTACTGGATTTTCTGCCCTACACTTCCGCTTGTGCCTTGTACAAGTAAGTTTTAGCAGGTGCCATTCTACTATTGTCTGAAGCTCCATTTTTCTTATGAGTGATAAAGGTAGGAGAAAACATAAAATGCATCGACTTATACAACCATATTTCAATGATGGTTACTAATTATCAATCTTACTACTCCTGACACAAATATGATAAGAAGTAAGTAATAGATACCAGGAAAGAAATCACTCTATAGGAAAAAGCATTATGGAATGATAAAGACCAGTGAAAGAATATTTGTATTTCATTAGAAGCTCACAGTGAGACTAGAAATAACTACAAGTATTAGAGAACCATATTCTTCTTTCATCAACTCAATTCACCTTTGGATTTTTGTTCTGTCTTCCATTTGGGGAAGTCTCAACTGGTAGACAAAATGTAGTTGCTGGAGAGAGGTTTTTAAGAAAAAAAAAAAAAAGCAATGTTTCTGACCTGTTCACCACCTGTCAGAATTCCAAAGTCATTGTTCCCTCTACTTTCTAGGGAATTCACACAAAAATGAACTTCATCTTAGCTCTATTAAATCAATTATCAATCAAGAAATATTTTCGGAATGAATTCCCACAACATAATGAGTGATATGAAGCTTTATGATTTCTGCTAACTAGGATAGAAGCATTTGATATGACATATACTTTACCTTCAGAAATGGCGCTATTCATAATACAATGGGAATAGGGCACTTTAAAATTAATATTGACAAATAGTACTGAGGGTTTCTATAATGTTAAAAAAATACACATTTCAGAAAGTCAAACATAATTCTCATTTTCTCCTTATAGGAGAATCCATGCAATTGAAAGTCCAAATTAGTTGGAAGTGATTTTCATGCTGTATTACTGGGTGTGGGGAAAAAAATTTCTTGATTCCTCAATCTATTCAATCTTCTCCCTATGTACTTAGTATAACCATTTAACTCTGGTGTATGGTTATATAGATGGGAATCCTGAAAACAATGACCAAAAACAAGACAAATATTCACAACGGCAACACTGAGAGCATATGTATAGTTCATTCTAATATAAGGAAATTCATATTCTTAGGATGTTCATAGTCACAAAAACCTTAGTTTGAGCAATGAACTATTTTAACTTGAACCATAACTATACGGAGCTCAACTAGTAATAATTTGCCATCTAACCAAATATAGAAAGCTGCAGTTCAGCTCTGATTTGTTGTCTCTAAATGGTTTTTGAGAGATAAAAAGGAATGTGAGTGTATGTTATGTGAATATCTAAGTCAAACTGCCTTTGCATGGTAGCATAGGGTGTAGGATTGGTCTTCCATTTATGCAGAAGCGTCGGTCTTGTTGAAGTAATAGCAATATTTCCTTTAAAGTTAGGGGAAAAGGCTGTACAGACAAATATTAGAATTAAAATTACTTTCAATCATTGTGTATCTAAACCAACATCAGATTATCCACTTTGGATCCATCATATTTTTTAATGTCTTTTAATTTTATTATTATTTTGAGAGAGAAAGAGTGCGGGAGAGGGGCATAAGGAGAAAGAGAGAGAGAGAGAGAGAGAGAGAAAGACTCCTCAGCAGGCTCCACCCTCAGTGCACAGCCAGACCTGGGGCTCAATCCCACAGCCCTAGGATCCTGACCTGAGTCAAAATCAAGCACCAGATGCTTAACCGACTGAGCCACCCAGGTGCCTTGGATTTGCCATGTTTCTTAATTGCTCAACAATAATCATAAATAATGCTTATTGAGGCACTATTTTAAGTGTTTGAAATGTATTCATTATTGCCATCTTCACAATAATCCTATATGGCATAATAACTTGTGTTGAGTCATAGGGTTCCTTAGTGGTAAAGCCAAGAATTGAGTTCAGAAAGGCTTGTTTTCAGAAGCCACTTCCTCTACCTTATTTTGCTTATCATATAAAACAACATTAAGAAATGCTAGCTGTCAGATCTCTTTGCTTTTCAAAAGATGAGCTAGAAAACTATCTTTAACAAGTAAAAGGAAAACTGAACTTCTGATTTTGTTACTTTGAGAAGACTAATTACCTCCTTAAACAATTGTACTTATCCTTCTAAGAACATGGCAAATTTATCCTTCTCTCACATTTGGATCATCTAAATTTACTCTGACAGTCAACTCAATGATACAAATTCGGTGATCCTTAGGGCCAAATGGGCCATCCAGGGATCCTGATATCTACTTCTTGGTCAGAGAATGCCTTCTAACACTGTCCAACAGGCTGAGCAATAGCTCTAAGACTCTGAGTAGCTTAAGAACATGGATAGTATCATGCTCATTTATGCCTCTGCAGGGATGAGTCCAGTGCTTGGGTCAATGTTTGGATGCCATGTGGTAGATACTGCAGTGTTTTGGAGGTTAATCTTGAGGATTCGATGTAATAATAATTATATTAAGCTAGGGGCCTTCAAATACCCAAATTCTGTAAGATTCTTCACAAAGAACAACAATAGCCAAATCAGAACAAAATATTACTATACTTAGGCCCTGGCAAGCCCTTAATAATTCTTCACGTGGGAGCTATTGATTATTACTAAAATGTAAAATATGACTTTGACTTAGAGGCCAAACAAACGAACAGGCAAAAATCTTCTGCTTCCTCTTCCTATATACACACATAATTGGGGCTCCTTCCCACTTGATCTCTCCTCTCTAGAATTTTCCCCTCACTTCCCAACAACTGTGGTTGCCCCTAATTCTATCCTGTGGCTCTTTTGGCAGGAACACTGGTTTTGTTGTTGTTGTTTCTTTGTTTGTTTGTTTTTTTATTGGAGTTTTGGCTGTTCCAAATAGCGCCAACTTTAGCCTGCTCCTCAGCTCGAAGTGTGTAAAAAAGAAAAATTTACCCCATGCTACCCTCAGTCTAACTGTCTACCCTGCTTCAGAATCTGCCTGTTTTTGTTCATTTTCAAATCTCTATAGGTCACTGTGTGTGTGTGTGTGTGTGTGTGTGTGTGTGTGTATTTCAGAGTTTATAACTGCCACCTATAGGTACATTAGGTTCAGTAGGAGCTTATTCAACCATACCAGGATTGGAAGTCCTAAATTAAATGAAAATAAGTAAATAATAAATAAATAGCAAATAACATCTCCTAGATATTCTCTACATACACAAACGATAACCAACCCCACCAGGAAATGCATAGTGGTTGAATCAAAGCCATAAGCAGCAATTCCTAATGGGGCTCAAATGAAAAGAAACTAATTTTAGTGGTTTGATGAACAAGCTCTATCTAATCTCTTAATTCTCTAAAGTAGACCAGTCACCTGGAAATTTCCTGACAAGACGTGCATTGCTATTTACCATTATCTACCCATATCTATCATAATGCCAGCTACATAATTGCTATTTAATAAATATCTGTTGTATAAGTGAGGAAAATGACTACTAATAAATATTATAAAAGAATTGAACAAGGTAATAAAGAAAATCAGAGGCATAACTCATTATTATATCTCAACTGAGTGTACATAAATAAATCATACATACAATGAAGTTCATACTTCATTCTGGATCTCAAGAAAAGAAAAAGAAAATTTACCAACCCAGTCAAGGAAAGTTGAAAACTTCTGCAGACGGCTACAGAATGTCTGGTAAAAATAAGGTGAAGAGAGGAGTAGGATTTCTTAAAGAAGTTGAATTAAAAAGAAAGAGACCTATCCCCTCCTGAGAAAAGGAAAAAAGAAATTAATTGGCTGATAACTTGGCGATATCTAACTTGGTATAAAATAAAGAAAAGGGCAGCAGAAACCTGCAGAGCTCTCTTCTTGACCCTAGGCATTTTTAATTTCCTAGAGAGTGCTTCCCACTCCCACACTGTTGTTTTGGATAATAAAAGGCCTTATGTGGTGAATGTGAGTCATACGCATTTAGAGGAAGTAAAGTTTCAGGCAGTAATCAAGGCTTCAGTGGGCCCAGCAAGCTTCTCAGGCCACATGTGCAAGGATTTGGAGAAAAGTTATCTGAGTCCAGTCCAGAATAAAAGCGCTAGCTTCTGTGGCTTTTTAAGTCATGTCAAAGCAACAAAGTAGCTGAAGTCTCCATCTGTGTCTTGGGTTATAAACCTAAAGTCAGTCACCAGAATGGGAGAGGAATGTTTCTGCAGTAGCAATTAGGACCCAGTGGCCGATGAGCCCTGACTGGTTTGCAGGGTTGAAAGAAAGTTGCAATCCCCACAAGCAAATTTTGAAACCCTTGGCACAATGACTAAAACAGAAAACTTAGCTGAAACACCCCAAAGAGAAACCATGGTCCTCCCACACCAGGTCAAGAAACAAATCCCAAACATGATAGAGTGAAGATGTTAGCATGCACAGATGAAAACAGAGACAGAGATACTGTCTATCTTCCCTGAAAGATAATTGGATGATTACTGCAGTGAGTCTTTGGGCAGCTCATTTCCTCTTGCCACAGACAAGATTTTTCTCTGAAAATGAGGACACCCAAGAAGGTGACCTATTAAATCACTTCAAGCTATGAAAAATTCATATGCTAAAAAATGATGGGGAAGCAAAAGACACAAGTGGAATATTGTATTTCCACTCCTCTGTAGGATGGGGCAACATATATTAAACACTGATTTTCAAGACATTTGATATCAGACAATGAGGAAGGCGATATTCATAAGATGGAAAGGAATAAAGTAAGCCCTGCCATTTTTCCAGCTCATAGCTTGGAGAGAGTTTGAGAGGTAATTCGAGAGCTCTAGAGATCTTCAGAGGATTAAAGCATTTGGCAAAGTATTGTCATACACGTGAGGAAAATTACCCAATAGTAAGGAAGGAATAACTAGAAGAAAGAGTACTCACACCAGGCCAGAAAAATTGCCTGTTCAAACCAGCCTCATATTAGAAAGTCTCATAATCCATGGGGCATTTAGTACTCAGACGAATCTCATTTCAATAGTGGGGTAAAATTAACCATAGGTTAATACTGCTTTAGCCATGCCAAACATATCTTAAAAAGCAAGCTCTAAAAACATCAATTTCTAAGCAATTAACTGGGTCCCTGAACAAAGTTCAAGAATATTTATAGCAACATAAACATACCTAGCACAAGAAAAGGTAAAATTCACAATCTCAGGCATCCAATGAAATGTTATCAAGCGTGCAGAGAAGCAGGAAATATGACCTATAATGAGAAAAATCTACCAGAATAGACCCATAATTGACACATGTGTTAGAACTGGTAGAAAAAGACAGGAAAATAGCTATTATTGCCATGTCTCCTACATTTAGAAAATGTAGAGAAAATTTTGAATGTGTATTTAACTTATTTAAAGTTCTATGAAAAGAATACAAGTTAAATTTTAGAGATGAAAGGCAGATTAGACATTTTGAAAGAGAAGACTTGTGAATTTGAAGATATATCAATAAAAACTATCCAAAATAAAATGCACAGAAAAAAAAAACAACATAAAAAGGTAAATAGAGTGTCAGTCGGCAGTAAGCTGCCTGTCAACTTCAAGAGGTCAAATATGTCATTGGAGACTCCACAAAAAAGAGGGGGTGTGGGCATGACCGAAAAACAAAGAGCAATCGCTGAATTTTGTCTAAATTTAATAAAAACTGTAAACCTTAGGGGGCGCCTGGGTGGTTTGGTCAGTTACGTGTCCAACTTCAGCTAAGGTCATGATCTCATGGTTCACATATTTGAGCCCTACGTCAGAGCCCGGAGCCTGCTTCAGATTCTGTATCTCTCTGCCCCTCCTCTGCTCATTCTCTCTCTCTCTCTCCCTCCCTCCCCCCCTCAAAAAAATAAATAAAGAAAGAAAACAAAATAAAACATTAAAAAAATTAAAAAACCCCATAAAACATAGATTCAAAAAGTTCAACAAACCTATGCTTCAGAAACATGAAGAAAATTACACAAAGCACATTGTAAGCATAGTGCTAATGACCAGGGATGAAGAGAAAAACATAAAAGCAGTCAGAGAGAAAAGAAATGTTGCATACAAAAGAACAAGACGGTTCTTGTTAGAAACTTTACAAGTGGGAAAACAGGAACAATACGGATATAGTACTCGAATTCTATATTCAATGAAACATCTTGCAAAACGACAGGCAAAGGCTCTCCCAGACATATAAAAGTTGCAATAATTTATCACCAGCAAATCTGCTGTGTGGAGAATGCTAAAGGAAACCCGTCAGTTAGAAGGGAAAAAAAATGTCAGTTGAAAATACGGATCTACATGAAAAAATAAAGTTTACAAAAAATGGTAATTCCATGGAAAAATAAGAATTTTTTTTATTATTTAAATATTTAAAAAAGATAATTCAATATTTATACAAAAATAATGTAATATGAAATTTGTAACATATTTAGAAGTAAGATATATAGCAAAAAAATTACAAATATCAAGAGTGAAGAAATGAAAGTATCTTATAAGTTTTAGGTTTCTTATCATATACATACTGTTTAACATCTCACAAAGACTGTGATAAGTTAAGGCTGTGTACTATAAAACCCTGAAGCAATCACTAAAATGACAAAACAAGGGTTGTCACTAAAGAGATAAAATAGAATTATAAAGAGTACTTAATTAGGGGCAACTGAGTGGCTCAGTTGAGCATAGGACTTTAGCTCCCGTCATGATCTTACAGTTTGTGAGTTCGAGCCCCACATCGGGCTTGAAGCTGTCAGCCTGTCAGCACAGAGCCTACTTCGGATCCTCTGTCCCCCTCTCTCTCCATCCTCACCTGTGCTCTCTCAAATATTAAAAAAAATAATAATAATTACTCAATTGACCTAAAAAATGTTTTAAAGAAAGGAAAATGAGAGCAAAGAATAAACATGACAAATAGAAAGGAGTACCAAGATGGTAAATCCAAACCTAACCCTATAAGTAAACACATTGTAACAAACGATCTAAACACGCGGTTAAAAGACAAAGCTTGTCAGATTCAACCAGAAAGCAAGATTCAACTCTATGTCACCTTCAAGAAATTCACTGAAATATAAAGATAAAAACCTGTTAAAATTTAAAGATTAGGTAAAGATAGAGCGACAATTGTCAAATAAAACTGGAATGGCTATATAACATCAGATAAAGTGAATTTCATAGGAAAGAATATTACCAGGGATTTTTTTTAAAAGTCATTTCCTAATAATAAATGTATGAATTCATCAAGAGAGCATAACAACACTTTAGTGCATAACAATAGAGCTTCAAAATACACGAAGTAAAATAGAAGTATAAGATACAGACATAACCACAATTGTGGTCAAATATTGCAATATCCCTCTGTCAATAATTTATACAACAATTAAACAGAAAGTGAGTAAAAAGATAGAAGACGTAAAAAATGCTGATCAGTAAATTTGCCTTAATTGATATTTTTAGAACTCTCCAAGCAACACTGCAAGATTGTTGATTTTTTTTTCAAGTGCACATAGAATATTAACCAAGATTGACCATATTCTAGACTATAACAAAGCTATCAATACATTTGAAATTATTCAGGTACCACGAAGTATGTTTTCTGACCACAACAAAACCAAACTCAAAATAAACAACAGAAATATTTTTGGAAAATCCCAAGGAATTTAGAATATAAACAATACACTTCTAAAATTGCATGGGTTAAAGGAAAATTTTAAAGAGAATTTAGAAAGCATTTTGAACTGAATGAACATAAAAACATAGCATAGCAAAATTTTCAGTATTCCACTGAGCAGTATTTAGAGGAAATTTTATAGAACTAATGGTCTATTATAGAAAAAACATAAAGTGTCAAATCAGTGGCCTCAGGATCAACGTTAAGGTATTCGAACAAGAAGACTGCATTAAAGCCAAAGTAAGCAGTAATAATAAATATCATAGCAGAAAAAAAAAAACTAGAAAACTGAAAACAATAAATCAAACCAATGAAACAAAAATGATTCTTTTGAGATCAACATAATTGATCAAATTCTTGGAAAGACACAAATGACCTAAGGTAACTCAAGAAAACATCCAGATGGTGACATAGGTCATTCCTGACTTTAATTCCTCTCACAAGAAGACTAATTAACAACTCTCTATACACAGGACACCAACTGTGGAAATCACAGAACCCACAGATGGTGCTGAAGCACCCGCCCCAAAAAACAAGAGCTGAGAAGGACCGCATTATAAAAAGGTAAGAGGAGCAGTTTCCCTGTGACCGCATTATCCCTCCCCCAGGCTGGCAAAGCACCACACAGAGAGGGCCCTCCTGGGGTTATAGTTCTTCCAGTGGGAAACGAGACCCCAGAGTGGACATTCAGCTCTGCCAGCATTATGGCTTCCTTCCTGGGAGACTCACTCCTGTCTCACCTCTCGGGGATCACTGGAGAAATCTATAGAGCTTGACCGCTAGGGATCAGATAGAAATGGAGAAGGGGGATGGGGTTTACAACAACCAGCACTCAGATTTTGGTGGATCACATTCCTGCTTGCAGTGGCACCTGACCAGACATCCCGGTCATCAGTCTACCTATCTATAGAGCTGGGCCAGTGGCCCTGTCAGGCCAGGGAACTGGGTTGGCAGTTCTACCTGATTGGATCCCCAGCCATCGGGTCATACTGGATGAGGAGCTCACTGTATAGCCCCGTCCCAGAAGGAGAGCAAATTCCCAGTCCTGCTTATCTGCTCAGCATGGTCACCAGTCCTGCCCCTTTCAGGTCATAATCTCATGGTTTGTGGGTTTAAGCCCTGCCTCAGGCTCTGCTTTGACAGTGTAGAGCCTGCCTAGGTTTCTATCTCTCTTCTCTCTACCCATCTCCTGCTTGCATGCTTGCTCTCTCTCTCTCTCTCTCTCAGATAAACATAAAAAAAAAAACATTTAAAAAAAGGGCTAAAAAATAAAATCCTGACAATCCTAAGTGCTGGTGAGCAACTAGATCTCACATACAATGTTAAATGCAAAATGGGACGGTCATTCTAGAAAAAGCGTTTGGTAGTTTCTTTATGTATATTTTAAACATGAGTTTACTATAAAACCAATGAGTCCTGTTTGTAGGTATTTTTCCTAGAAACATGAAAACTTACATTCCCACAAAATTCTGTACATAAAAGGATTCATAATGACCCCAAACTAGAAACAATTCAAATATCCTTGAACAGGTAATAAACTGTGGTGTATTGATGCAACGTAATACTATCCTGCAACGAAAAGAAACAAACTACTGACTTAACAGCTGGATAATTTTTTTTAATTTGTGTGTGTGTGTGTGTGTGTGTGTGTGTGAGAGAGAGAGAGAGAGAGAGAGAGAGAGAAAGGGAGAGAGAGATAGAGACAGAGACAGACAGAGACAGAGAGAGAGGGAGGGACACAGAGAGAGGGAGACCCAGAATCTGAAGCAGGCTCCAGGCTCTGAGCTGTCAGCACAGAGCCCAATGTGGACCACAGGATCATGACCTTACCCAAAGTTGGAAACTCAACTGACTGAGCCACCCGGGTCCCCCTAACAACTGGATACATCCTAAAGGCATTATGCTGAGTGGGAGAAGCCAGCCTCAAAATGCGGCACTGCATAGTACAATTTCTATGACAATTCTGAGAAAACCAAAGGGTAAAATAAAGAACAGAACCAAGGTTGGGATAAGGCAGGGTATTGACTGCAAAGGGGAAGCTGGGGGGTAGTTTTCGCAGTGATGGAAACATTTTGTATCCTAATTGCGGTAGTGGTTACATGAAATCATCCATGTGACAGCATTCATAGAACTTTGCACCAAGAAGTCAATTTTCTTGCATATTAACTTAAAAAAATAGAATAACAGATTTGAAAACAGAAAATAAACTTTGGTATGAAGAAAACAATTCAATAAAAATGGGCAAAAGATATGAACAGATATACGGTTGGCAAACAGGCCCACGGAAAAAAATAGTCAATATCATTAGTCTTTAGGGAGTTGTAAATTAAAATCACAAGGCTATAGCACCCCATGCCATTAGGCTAAAGTTAAAACATCTGACCACAGATACCAAGTGCGGGTGATGTGAAGGAGCTGTAATGCTCAGTGCTGCTAAGAGAATCTGAAATGGTAGAACCAGTATGAAAAATAATATTTTCTCTGAAAGTTAAAAATATACTTGCCATGTGCTTCAGACATCCCATTCTTAGACATTTACTCAAGGATAATATGAAAGTATACATCTGCACAAAGACTCATACACAAACGTTATACCATGTGTATTTCTGGTGGCCAAAGTTTGGAAACAACTCAAAAATCCACCAACAGTTGAATCGAAAAACAAATTGTGATATATCCATACAATGGAATACTACTCAACAAAAGGAAAGAACAAATACATACAAGACGGATGAATTTCAAAATAATTATGCTGAGTGGAAAAAAAAAAACTTCCAAAAACAGAGTGTATTCTGTATGATTCCATTTCTATAAAATTCTAAGAAGTGTAAACCAATCTATCAAGACGGAAAGCAGAGTAACAAGTTGCCAAGAGATGGGGTGGGGTGCTGTGGAAGGGCGGGGTGGAAAGCTGTGAGGGACAGGAGAAAGAGAATAAAAAGGGGGCACAAGGAAACTTTTGGCATGATGGAAATGTTTATTTCTTGATTTTAATGATTGGCCACATGGGTGTATACATACGTCAGAACTTAAGTCGTATACTTTCAAAATGTGCAGTTTAATGTCTATCAATTTTACCTCAGTAAAACTATGAAGAAATAACAAGCAAATGAAAATAAATTTTAAAATATCAAGAATGAGAAAAAAAAAAAAACAGAAACAATGTCAAGGAAGACACCAATGATCATTTTTACCTGTTCAAAAAAAATCACGGTGAATACTCGCCCCTCACAAACACAAGTGTAATTCCATTATGGCTTCCCACTCGTCATATTCCCCTTCTTCCATCTTCCTATGAGGCAAAGATAGCCCATTCGGAGAGGAAGAGAAAGGGTAGCAAGTTTGGTCAGGGTTTGCCTTCCTCCTCCTAATCTCCCTGGATGTATGGTGCCCCAGGCTGCAGGAAAAGACACAGCTCACTGCTTCTCTCCAAATCTCCTTGACAGAAGTGAATTCAGTTAGTTTGGGAGCATGTCTAGCACAGATAATTCATCAGGACCATTGTCAAGATTGTCAGCAATATGGAAAAGCTGTTTCCCAACCTCCAGAAAAGCACAGCTCCATCCAAGTGAGAGTCGAAAAACATCTCAGTTTTTGTACAAAGATCCCATAGACCTGACAGATTCAGTGTCATCCGCGTACCCCACATGCAATCCCACTTCTTTGCTCATGTCTTGTTAAGTGATTTTTGAAAGCTGTAATTATATAAACAGAGAGCCTCCCACACTCTGACAAGAGGAAAAATACATATTAACTCCAGACAAAATGTGGGTGGTGGTATCTTTTTTTTTTTTCCCTTAGCAAGCGTTATACTGTCAGAAACTACGAAACACTACTGCAAACAGCAATAAGTCACTAAAAGTCTCTCATATGAGAAACTGCCGTGCAGTTACCTAGGATATTATTTTACTTTTTCATGTCTCCTGGGTGATTTCACCAATGTGAGAGGTGAGACCGCAAAGCTCTTAAATCCAATTCTTCCTTCCCTGTAAGATGTTGTCAACCCATCCCCTTTCCCAAATACTTCTGTTTGTAAGACGTGGCTGATTAGCCAAATGCTTGCTATGTTCTGTTGTGAGATGTATTGATATGAGTTCCTTCTGACACTGTGCTTTCTCATCAGTTGAATTACATGGTGTGGCGGGGTGGGAAATAGAAAAGAAAGATAGGACATAGACGTCTCCTCTGGTGTAGAAACTAGGACCGTCTAATGCAACATCTCACGTTAATACCAATGTGAAAAACAAGACCACAAACCCAAATCAGGTGTAGTGGAATTATCATTGTTAAGACAGTGTTAATTGTTAAACAATTTAGTTTGTGTCCTTGGACGAATTTGACCTTTTAAAGAGTTCATTCATTTAGCCTTCTTAGATAACATTAGTATTTGTTGAACGTTTGTCACATAAAAACTGGCGTAAAGAAACTAAGGTCGCCCTGGAAAAATTAGGACAAATTAGTAGAACAGGTATTAAAAATAGTTAGTCTGGCTTCAGAATCCCACTTTCAACCCTTCTGCTATTCTATGTCTCAAAATTGTGATGAATACTTATTAAAAGCTTCTTATGGGCTCAGCATTATTCTAAGCCCTTTATACTTACTATCTCAGTTCAGGCTCACAATAGCCCTATGATGTATGCATTCTGAGTTTCCCAGTTTTTCAGATGATGAGACTGAGGCATGGAGAGATGAAATAACTTGTCCAAGATTCATGGCAACCGGCAGAGTAGGGACTTGAACAATGAACCGGACCCCAGGGCTTGTGCTCCTCAGCAAACATCGAGGAACATGGATTAGGTTTATGATCTGGACAAATCACCACGTCCAGTACTGGAGTTTTATACATAAAGCCCCTGTCAGAAAGCAGCTCAGCGTCTAGTTACAGGGTTAGGGAAGTAAGCCAGGCTCTTATCTGCTGCTTCTCTTTCCTTCTCCCCCTTTCTTTCTTGCATCTTCCTGCTTTCTTCTGTCAGGATTTCATTCTACGGACAGAAAAGTAATGACATGCATAATGACTAATCCATCTCCCACCCCAAAATGGTAGAACTGGTAGGTGAAGGAAGTGGGAGGGTATAAAATTTTCATGTTCATCTTTAGAGAGCTCGGGGTTAAAAATGTTAAAGCATACCAGAGATTGGCAGCTGCAAATTCACCCAGCCTTTTTGTCAAATCTGCGTCCACGTGTTCAAGATTTTCATGGATGACAAGAAACCCCATCCTATAGGAAATAACTTAGCTGGAAGGAAGGTGCAAGTAATTTCAAGCCACAGAAATGTTGTCAGTGAGACCTGAAGGCACATAAACAAAGAAACAGGCCGATTCTGCCATAGTAGATCATTCCTGAGAGGAAGAGGTAGAAAATCTGGACAGCAGGACGATAGGGCTGCAAGAAATAAAACTTTATGTTACTGAAGTTTTGGAGATGTTTTGTACAACAACTCACAGCATCCATCCCACTTAAAAGAGAAAGCTTACCAGAAACAGGCTTCTGCATTAACAACAAATATGAAATGTATAGCAGTGGCTTAGACGTCAGGTAACCAGAGTCAAGAAAATAGATACAGCAGGTTGGGCAGCTGGAAATTCTCATTACACTACGGGAAATATTTAACAAAACTGTGACAATTTGGAAGACGGAATATGTGTCTCCTGAGACTAGCTTTTAAGGAAGTTGTTGGGAAATGTCAGAATGTTATGTGCTACTCTGTTGCTTTTAGCAAGATGTTATAAGAAAGAGATGACTTCAGGCAAGAATAGCTTATTTTGAGGTAAAAGTTTAAAAAATAGAGAGTCAAGAGTTTTACTTAGTTGCAAATGATGTTTATTTCTGGACCCCAAAATAGTAAGTTAGGTGAGTTTGAACAAAGTTTTGAGCATCAAAAGCCCAACAAGACTTGTTAATTGAAAAAAGCATCTCAATCTTTCAGCAAAGATTAACCATACAATCTCGCCACCCAAGTCATTAAGTTAAGGTAGAGAGGCATAGGAATGAGGAAGCAAAGAAAAAAAGCAATAAATAAAGAAGGAAACTTTGGGTGTCATGACCGGCACATGGAACTGAATGAAACAAAACAGGCCGAAAATGTAGTAACTGTATGTGAGACTTGCATTGCCCCCGCAGAAAAAAAGAACACAAACATCAACTGCCTGACACCCTCTTTACATGTGACCAAAGAGAATATGGACGAAGCACCCATAAACTGAGGGCGTAAGGGACCCAGAAGAACAATAAACAAGATGGAGTCTTCCAGAAGCTGTAATTAGAGACTATGAAGGGATTCTCCTACTGATAGGGCAAAGGTATTTCACCGACCAGCTGGACTTCATCGTTGAACTAATAAGGACAGGCAAAATGCCAAGAGTTTCTCATTGTTGCTTTTTCCACATGGAAGCTTATACTGCAGTTACCCTCTCTCCATCCTACCGTTGTACGCTAGATGGCGGATGTGGTGGTGGAAGGAGCAGAAATAACTTGTCTTCAGATCAGGAGCCAGCAGAACATGAATAGCCATATCTACATGAGAGAGAGAGAGAGAGAGAGAGAAAGAGAAAGAGAGAGAGAGAGAAAGTGAGAGACAGAACTGCATCTCCCCTACAGGTTCTAGATTTCTAGGTATGAAACTTTGGGTCACCTCCTTGGGGGATGTATTCAGTATATTCTAAGAGAACTGGCAAGGATTGGTCAGCTCTTCACCAGATGCACTGACTCTTCCTCCCGCACATACGGCTAAATGAGAAACCCCATTCTTTCAGTTGACATGGTCATGTGGCTAGTTATCACCAATGAAATTTGGGTGAAATAACACTTGTCACTTTGGGGATAAGGGCAAAAGAAGTGAATGTGTTTCTTTCACCCTCTTTTTTTTTCCCATTAATAAACCAAATGCCGGTGACACTGGAGAAGGGCAGAGTTACAAAATTAAGGGGTTCTCTGTTCCATAAAGATCATGTGGAAGGCCAGCTACCAATTAGGAACATCCCACCTGGGAGGACGATTTATGTGCAAGAAAGAAACTTACATGAAGTCATTGATATTTTTTCAGATTTGTTTGTCACAGCAGGAAACATTATCCTAAGTAATACAATGCACAAAGCCTTTAGTATTCTAACTTGATCTACAGTGCTTTATCCCTTCTTTGAACTTTATATAGCACTTAATCTGTGATAGGAACTGTTCTAATTATTCTACAAGGTACTTTAAAGATATTATTATATATTATATACATATACACACATAGTCCATTAAGTCCCATATCAAATATAGGCTGTACTTCAGAACTTAATACTTAACTGTACCCCAGCGGACACAAAAAAATAACTTTTTATCCATCTACAAGTTAAAAAAAAATAAAAGTCAGTTTGACTAAACAAATCACAAATTGATCACTAGGGGACCTTAGTAAGATCTGCTTGAAGAGAACTCACTTTGAGCTCTATCATAACTTTATAGCTTTCATCTCTTTACTGGTCATTTAATTTTGAGACATAGTCCAGCAGCAGGAACTTGGGTCCAATTTAACTAGTAAGTTACACAATAAACTTCTTTAGACTCTATCTTACCTATGATATAAAAAGTATTCTTTAGATTAGCTGTAGAAACATCATTAGACAAACATGTATTGTGCATTGACTATTGCTTAGCTTTTGCTAGAAATATAAAGATGATTGAGACCCAAGTCCTGTTCTTGAGGACCAGAGAGTTTGGTGAACACACAGGCATGTTAAAAAGTACTACAACAGGAGCGCCTGGGCTGGCTCAGTTGGTTAAGCGTCTCACTTCGGCTCAGGTCATGATCTCACAGTTCATGAGTTCGAGACCCATATCGGGCTCTGTGCCGACGGCTCAGAGCCTGGAGCCTGCTTCGAATTCTGTGTCTCCCTCTCTCTCTGCCCCTTTCCCACTCACACTCTGTCTCTCTCTCAAAAATAAAAACTGAAAAAAAAATTGAAAAAAATCTACTACAACAAAACCTGATGAATGCTGTTGTAGCAGCATGTACAGACTGGGATATGAGCACCGGCCACTGGTGTCAGAGCCATAATTCTGCAAAGGATCATTCTGTAGGCAAAAAAAAAAAAAAAAAAAAAAAAAAAAGATTTTGAAGCAGAAGATAAAAACACACACACACGCACACATACGCACATACACACACATTATATGAAAGAAAATTCTCATGGCCCCTTCAGCCAATTATTCACAATTATTCACCATAGTAATGGTTCAATTTGATCACTAAAATGCTCTAATGATCACAAAGCTGTACATCAAGAGGTGAGTCTAAGTACTATAGCATTTATTGTTATTCGGAAATCCTCGTATCATTTCTACCATTCATTAATATTTTCATGGTTAGTACCAAATTGGTTGCCACTATTACTAGTATGCCTTGCCTTCAAAGATCCTCCTTACCCAACTCTTTAAAAAAAAATCGTCTTCTACAGTTCTCCCAGGTGAAGCCTTAGATTCATATCTGATCTCTCTCTCTTTATCACCCCCACATTTAAATATAGCTTTGTCTCTCACTAAGGCTGTTTATAACATGCCTAGCCTTCTGAGATTGCCTCCGTGGTAACCTGTCTGCCTTTCCATCACCTGATTCATGTTGATACTCCCTACCAGACGAATATTTCAACAACTCTAGTTTAACTGTGTCACACTCTTTCCAATCTTTCCATGTCCCCACATTACTTAAGTCCTGACTTTGTTACTTACCAACCAGGTACTTAATCTTGTTGAGATTTGATTCCCCACTCTGTAAAATGGGGATAATAATCACACCTAACGCAAACGTTTATCGTGAAGTTCAAGTGCTTTCAAACACGTGGTGTATTTAACATAGCTTCCAGCACAGAGTAAGCATTCATTAGATTTTATCTGTCGCTATTACTTTCAGTAACACAATGTGTGATGCAGTCTGAAATTTGACCCAAATTTAACTGTCTCCTTTATTGCACATAAAACACCTGTTCGTAACAAAAAGCAACTTCTCCCAAGTTTAAGAACATGTCTTGCAAATCCCTTCCTTTGAACCTACAATTTTAATCATGTTCTCCCCCAAATATCTCTTGCTTTCAATTTGTTCAAATTCTCTTCATTCTTTGTGGACCAATTTGAGTCTTACCCCACAAATATCTTGTCATAGCTGATGGTAGTTCTCTCCCCACCTTGAACAGATAAAATGATATTCCTTTGGAGATTATCATATCATGTCATATTGTGGGGTATGAAATAATGCAGATCTAGATCAGATAGGAAAAAAGACATTCTTATCCCCACTCAGTCATGGTTTGTTCAGCATACTGTCCCAAAGCTGGAAGTGAGCCATAGATGTTTGGGGATTGACTGTTCATAAGGTCAATAAGGATATTCCTATAAAGTTTAGATTTAGAAGCAATAGGGCAAAAGACAAAATAATGAAAGACCCATATACAATTCTCCCTTGAGTCACATAAGGGGGAAAAACAGCATCTAGAAAGAAAGATGGCTATGATTACCATATCTCCAAATGATACCACATGGAAAAAAGCTAAATATTCTAAAATTAATATTTTCTTGTCTTATAACAATTGGCTTTTTTTTGTTTTGTTTTGTATTTTGTAACTGGAACTGATTTTCATTTCTGTGCACCAAATCACAATTGATACACGTGATTCTAGTCAACTAACCATGTCAAAAACCATACAGATTTTTATACAATTCACATAGACTTCATGCGGATGAGCCCTCACTCTACCATGCGGATGCTTTATACTACAGCCGCCTCTGTCTATTCCGGTGGGTTGGATAAACACCTGTGCATATATTTTGTTTTACTTTTCAGAGTGTAATAATGCATCCCCAGAGACCGGGAAAGCAGATTAGCCAGGGTGAGGATTAATGAACACAAGCTTTGGAGTGAGACACATCATTGCATTGCTCTTCCCAAGGTAGATGGCCATGGGCAAGTTATGTAACCTTCCTGAGCCCTTGTTTCCTCCCAGGAAAATGAGGATAATAATACTGCTTCATGAGGTTTTCAGAAGGATTAAATGAAATGAAGTCTAGCAAAGTTCTCGGCTCATAGTAGGAGTTCAGTGTTTACTTGCTCACATTTGCATTTCAGAATTATGATTGCATTAGGAAAAGAGGTTTTCCTTCTATGTCATGGATGCTGGGGAGTGATACCTCAGCCTGATTTGTAACCCCCATCCTGGAAAATCATGCTGGATATTTTCATTTAGTGCAGTGACTTTCAAACATTTCCTTTAACAGCAGCAGCAGCACCTTTTGGTTTCCAGTTAAAATCTTAAACAGACCCCAATTAAAGAAAAAAAAAAAAGGCAGTCATTCTGGGAAGACTTTGAATTAGAAGATCTGGTCCTATCTAGCTTGGTATTGCCTGGATTTGAGAAAGTTACTTGACATTTTTGAATCCCTTTTCTCATCTGCAAATTTTGGATGATAAAAAATACTGCCCTGCTTAGTTTACAAGATTGTTGTGACACTCAAGTGAATGCATGTGTATGAACGCACTTGGAAATAGTAATGCAATACACAAATATACACTAGTTTTCTTATCACAACACAAGCTTCTGCATTTTGGCTCACCTATTTGATTTTTTCCCAACAGATTTACCTCCCTAATTACAGGCAGTTCCTTGCTAGCAAACAGGTGTATTCCAAAATTTAATTTGCTAATCAGTTGTTAGGAACTCAGCACACATTTTCCCTTAGAAATGATGTTATAAATGGAATAGCTTATTTCTAAAGAAATTTCAAATGAACACTGTAGCCCATGATGTAGTAGAAATATTATATACATTTGCTATAAAAACCATTGGAAATATTATTGCAATATAAGTAATTAAATAGTCAAATAATAAAAATAAATGAGTTTAATTTATCTTTAATGCCAGCATTTAATGCCCAGCAAGTTTAATTTAAAAATAGTAGACATTTAAGCTAGTGGATATTCTAAAGAGAATTTCTGTGTCCCACAGGGGTTTGGAATTCGTATTACCTGCTTTTGTGATTGACAGATTTCAAAACTTAGATTTTTTCATTTCTTTTTGGTTACTTTTATGCCTAGCAATTACTACTGGGATAATTGATGGGGGGGGGTGGTTATAACAAGAAACAAAAACAGATAAGAAGAAGCATGGAAAGGGAAGACAGGTAGGAAGAGAAATAAAGAGAGAAAAAAAACCCAGAAATTTAGGGTAACCAGGAAAATGAAAAGGAAGGCTGAATGATGTGAATTCATTTGGGAAGAAGACAAACAAACTAAAAAAAAGTAGGAAAGAAAGAATGGTGAACCCAGTTAAAGATTAAGGGGGGAAAACATTTTGGAGGATTTATAGAGTTGAATTCATTCATTCTACAAAAAGGTTTCCAGTCCTTGAGTCAAGCAGTTGGAGAAGGGAATATGGAGCCTCCATAAGGTAGATGACAGAACAGGAGCAGATGTGGAGTTGACCTTTGGTATGAATTAGACATTTATTACTAAGTGCTATTGACTCTGGAAGTCAATAACCTAAATAATATTAAAATCATTTGAGGCAAAGAGTTAGTATCTGAGAAATAATTAAGAGAAATTAGCCAAAGATGAAAATATTTAACTGGACAATCTACTTGGTGGATTGACATACAATCACTTGAGAGATGTCTTTGATTTATAGCATAATAGGAAATTGTTTTCCACTCAAACATTAAATATTTATCATAACACCTGATGCTCACGAAGACCCCTACGGCGGTGAATAAAAAGCTAGTTGTTAAAGTAAGGGCAAACTGTCTCTGACAAACCTCCCAGCATCTCCAAAGGTCACCGATGACTTACTCATTGCCTCATGCAATCAGCTAGTACTCCACAGCAATGTGTCCTGATACATACTTTCTGATGCTTTCCAAATTGGGGTTCTCATGACCTTTCTTTCCTGAGTCTTCATCTGTCTCTCCAGCTATCTTTCGCTTTCATCGTGGTAGGGCTCCTCTTCCTTGCCCTTCCTCCTCCCAGTGAAGGTTCCTGTTCTTCGGTGTTCTGATTTGGTTTCCTTTTCATTGCACAAGCGCTCTGCAAACAATCTCACCCACGCCTATGGTTTCGCCACCATTTGCAAGCTGTGTTCTACACACTAGTAACACCCACATTACTACCTGCAGCCCAGACTTTGCCCTGAGGTTCCAGAGTTCTGCATTCAACTGGAAGATAGCCAGAGGCCAAGATTCACGTTTTCCTCTCATTTGAAATGCCGTGGTTTTGATCATTTAAAAAGTTGAAGTGCACTAAATGAGAAACAGCAATTTTATCTTTTGTACCTTTGTGCTGATTCTCTCAGAAATTAAAATAATTTATCTTCAACTTAACCCTTTGTATGTATTCCCCCATCCTTAGTATTATAAGTTGATAAGATAAAGAATTCACAAACATTTAAGAATCTTCCTGACTAAGGCAGCTTTTTGATTGAATCTAAGGCAGCTTAAGATTAAAACTTAAAATCTTCGGGGCACCGGGATGGCTTGGTTGTTTAAGTGTCCAACTCTTGATTTAGACTCAGGTCATGGCCTCACAGTTCATGGGGCACATCAGGCTCCACACTGACAGCATAGAGCATGCTTGAGATTCTCTCTTTTAGTCTCCCTCTCTCTCTGCCCCAGGTGTTCACACACTCTCTCTCTTTCTCTAAATAAATAATAAACTTAAAAATAAAAGTTAAGGGGCACCTGGGTGGCTCAGTCAGTTAAGTGTGCAACTTCAGCTCAGGTCATGATCTCACGGGTTCGTGAGATTGAGCCCGGATCGGGCTCTGTGCTGACAGCTCAGAGCCTGGAGCCTGTTTCCGAATCTGTGTCTCCTTGGCTCTCCGCCCCTCCCCCACTCACGCTCTGTCTCTCTCTCTCTCTCTCTCTCTCTCTCAAAATAAATAAACATTAAAAAAATAATAATAAATAAATAAATAAATAATTTTTTTTTTTTTTAAAGTTAGGGGTGTCTGGGTGGCTCAGTCGGTTGAGTGTCTGACTCAGGTCAGGTCATGATCTCATGGCTCATGGGTTAGAATCCCCTGTTGGACTATGCTGACAGCTCAGAACCTGCTTCAGATCCTCTG